>NW_013952819.1:432940-435737 GCF_001266775.1 Austrofundulus limnaeus
AAGTCTACTAAAACCTAAAAATAGTAACAGGCAATCTTTTCTTAATTGGTTCCAAAAATGTCAAATGTGCATTCGWTTTCCTTCAAGTTCTGTGGCTTTGATTATTTCTTTTTTAACCAATGCTTTGCTTACATACAAAACCAAAAGTCTATCTGTGTACACTATCTTTTGAGGGACTGTGGCTTTATTGGTCAATGTGTCTACCTTGTAAATAAGAGAAACTGGGTTCATATCCCAGCTGTACATAACAGCAAAACAGAAGTATTAAAWCTTTGTCCTCCTTCAGTTTGATGTGAAATTTTAGGCATGAACATTTTCCTCATGAAGCCTTTCAGTAATAGCAGTTCCTATGTCTAATAAAAACTACGGATAGCAACATGCTTTCCTTTGGTTATTTTTTCCAAAAACCATCAAAGTTGCATTTGTTTTCCTTCAABATCTGTGGCTTTAATTATTTTCCTTTTTATGGATGCTTTCATGACATGCAAAAGCAAACATCTTCCTGTGTATACAATCCAACAAGGTACTGTGGCTTAGTTGGTCGAAGTGTCTGTCTTGTAAACAGGAGGTCCTGGGTTCAAATCCCAGCAGTACCTGAATGCAACTTAGTGTTATTAAAGCTGTTATTCCAACTTCAGGTACATCTCAGAGTTGCGTATTAAATATCCCTCAGCTTATGATTAGTGATAGTTCTGAAGTCTTCTAAAACCTATTAATATTAACATGCTTTCCTTGGGTACTTTGTTCAAAAAACCATCAAAGGTGCAAAAATTCTCATTCAAGTTTTGCTGTTTTGAATTTTTTCTTTTTACTAATGCTTTGTTGACATAAAAAACCAAAAGTCTACCTGTGTTTACAAGTTTACACGGTACTGTGGCTTAGTTGGTCAACGTGCCTGTCTCGTAAACAGGTGATCCTGGGTTCAAATCCCAGCAGTACCTGAACGCAAGTTAAAATTGTTGAAGCTTTTATTCCAACTTCAGTTAGATCTTATACTTATGTGTTAAAAAAAAGCCCTCATAATGCGTATTATTACTTTTAGTTCTTAAGTCTACTAAAACCTATTAATATTATTATGCTTTCCTTGGGTACTTTTGTCCAAAAACCATCAAAGGTGCATTAATCCTCCTTCAAGTTCTGCAGCTGTGATTAATATTCTTATTACTAATGCTTTGTTGACATAAAACACCAAAAGTCTACCTGTGTGTACAATTTTCCACGGTACTGTGGCTTAGTTGGTCAAAGTGCCTGTCTAGTAAACAGGAGATCCTGGGTTCAAATCCCAGCAGTACCTGATTGCAACTAAGAATTATTGTAGCTGTTACTTCAACTTCAGAAAGATTTTATACTTATGTGTTAAAAATGCCTTCATAAACCCTATGATTAATTGTAGTTCTGAAGTCTACTAAAACCTATGATTATTAACATATTTCCTTAGGCACTTTTTTCCAAAAACCATCAAAGGTGCATTAATGCTCCTTCAAGTTCTGTGGTTTTGATTGCTAATCTTTTTACTAATGCTTTGTTGACATACAAAACCAAAAGTCTACCTGTGTATGTAGTTGAAAACGGTACTGTGGCTTAGTTGGTCAAAGTGCCTGTNCTTTTGACACTAAATTACCGTATTCAAACCGTAGTTTACAACACAGCGTTTCAAAAATCGACAAGCAATAGCTTCTCACTATGCTAGCGATACAGCTTAGCTTTTAAGCTGACGGGTCGGACCGGAAGTTCCGTGTTCAACCTAATATATCCGTCCTCTGTCCGTTCTAGCGGCTCGGGGTTAAAACTGCACGAAACAGCGTTTGGACTCACCCAAAATTCTCTGAAGCTTATCAAACAACTGATCGCAGTTTAATCGGTCGCTCAGGGCGCCGAAAATTACTTTTTCGCCGTTTATCGAGACGTACCGTTCGGTTCTTCGTCCCGGAAGTGGTTGGAGCTAACGTTGTTAGCCTGTGTTACACTCAAACTCTTCCCCGTATTTCGTTTTATTAATTTATGAGTTCTTAAACTCATAAATGTTAGCGAAAATACAAAAATAAGATGTAAACTGAGTTCACAGATTATATCTTATCGGTAAATAGCGTTTCGCTATTTATAAGAGCTGAGCTTATAATATTTCCATTTCAGGAAGTGACCTCATTAACTTCATAAACCGTAAAATGCTTAATTTTATCAGTTTCCATGTTTAAACCTTTATTTTACGACCCAAAATGACAGAATAACAACAAAATCTGCAGCTTTTTGCAATGATCTGAACACCTCAGTCATAAAATGGGTCTTATAGCATCATTGTGTTTGCCAACAGTAAGTAATAATTTATATTACTTCTTCAATGCACAGAGATATGTTTTCATGAGAAAAATATTTTAAAATGGAGTTCACCATTCAGGGATCCTGTATGGGAATTGTACGTGCCACCATTTGTAAAAGATGAGTTATTTATGCAAATAACTTACCTTACACTTCTCATAACAAAGTTATAAGAGTAATTTTTACCAAGGTTTTACTCATTACTCTAATATTTGTCAGTGCAAAGGGAAGTGACACAATGAGGGAACTCAGACTGTTCAAGTTGATTCATAAAAGATTATGCAATCATTTATTTACACAAATTGAACAAAATCATAAATTACAACTGATTGTGAGCTATTTATGATAAGCGTCTAAGTTAAAATGAGGTAAAACTCGCGTCCGAATTTCTTTCACATTAAAACTCAGATTACCTATATATAAACAGTAAAATGTCAGTTCTGATGTTAAAACTGAAAGATTTGCTGGCACTTCACTTGGG
>NW_013952819.1:436594-440036 GCF_001266775.1 Austrofundulus limnaeus
TGAACGCAAGTTAAAATTATTAAAGCTGTTATTCCAACTTCAGCTAGATCTTATACTTAGGTGTTAAAAAGCCCTCATAAAGCCTATGTATAACAGAAGTTCTTAAGTCTACTAAAACCTATTATTATTTACTTGCTTTCCTTATGTACTTTGTGCAAAAACACCATCAAAGGTGCATTAATTCTCCTTCAAGTTCTGCGGCTCTGATTATTATTCTTATTACTAATGCTTTGTTGACATAAAATACCAAAAGTCTACCTGTGTATACATTTTTACACGGAACTGTGGCTTAGTTGGTCAAAGTGCTTGTCTAATAAACAGGAGATCCTGGGTTCAAATCCCAGCAGTACCTGAATGCAAGTTAAAATTATTAAAGCTGTTATTCCAACTTCAGCTAGATCTTATACTTAGGTGTTAAAAAGCCCTCATAAAGCCTATGTATAACAGAAGTTCTTAAGTCTACTAAAATCTATTATTATTTACTTGCCTTCCTTGGGTAATTTGTGCAAAAACACCATCAAAGGTGCATTAATTCTCCTTCAAGTTCTGCGGCTCTGATTATTATTCTTATTACTAATGCTTTGTTGAAATAAAAAACCAAAAGCATACCTGTGTATACAGTTTTACACGGTATTGTGGCTTAGTTGGTCAAAGTGCCTGTCTAGTAAACAGGAGATCCTGGGTTCAAATCCCAGMMGTACCTGAACGCAAGTTAAAATTGTTGAAGCTGTTATTCCAACTTCAGTAAGATCTGATACTTATGTGTTAAAAAAAAGCCCTCATAAAACGTATAATTAATTTTAGTTCTTAAGTCTACTAAAACCTATTAATATTATTATACTTTCCTTGGGTACTTTTTTCCAAAAACCATCAAAGGTGCATTAATTCTCCTTCAACTTCTGCGGCTGTGTTTATTATACATAATACTAATGCTTTGTTGACATAAAATACCAAAAGTCTACCTGTGTATACAATTTTACATGGTACTGTGGCTTAGTTGGTCAAAATGCCTGTCTAGTAAACAGGATATCCTGGGTTCAAATCCCAGCAGTACCTGATCGCAACTTAGAATTATTTTAGCTGTTACTCCAGCTTCAGAAAGATTTGATACTTATGTGTTAAAAATACCTTCATAAACCCTATGATTAATAGTAGTTCTTAAGTCTACTAAAACCTATGATTATTACCATGCTTTCCTTGGGTACTTTTTTCCAAAAACCATCAAAGGTGCATTAATTCTCCTTCAAGTTCTGTGGTTTTGATTACTAATCTTTTTACTAATGCTTTGTTGACATACAAAACCAAAAGTCTACCTGTGTATGCAGTTGAAAACGGTACTGTGGCTTAGTTGGTCAAAGTGCCTGTCTAGTAAACAGGAGATCCTGGGTTCAAATCCCAGCAGTACCTGAACCCAAGTTAAAATTGTTGAAGCTGTTCTTCGAACTTCAGTTAGATCTGATACTTATGAGTTAACAAAAGCCCTCATAAAGCGTATGATTAATTTTAGTTCTTAAGTCTTCTAAAACCTATTAATATTATTATACTTTCCTTGGGAACTTTTTTCCAAAAACCATCAACGGTGCATTAATTCTCCTTCAAGTTCTGGGGCTGTGATTATTATTCTTATTACTAATGCTTTKTTGACATAAAATACCAAAAGTCTACTTGTGTATACAATTTTACACGGTACTGTGGCTTAGTTGGTCAAAGTGCCTGTCTAGTAAACAGAAGATCCTGGCTTCAAATCCCAGCAGTACCTGATCGCAACTAAGAATTATTTTAGCTGTTACTCAAACTTCAGAAAGATTTGATACTTATGTGTTAAAAATACCTTCATAAACCCTATGATTAATATTAGTTCTGAAGTCTAGTAAAACCTATGATTATTAACATGCTTTCCTTGGGTACTTTTTTCCAAAAACCATCAAAGGTGCATTAATTCTCCTTCAAGTTCTGCGGCTGTGATTATTATTCTTATTACTAATGCTTTGTTGACATAAAAATACCAAAAGTCTACCTGTGTATACAATTTTACACTGTATTGTGGCTTAGTTGGTCAAAGTGCCTGTCTAGTAAACAAGAGATCCTGGGTTCAAATCCCAGCAGTACCTGATCGCAGCTAAGAACAATTTTAGCTTTTACTCCAACTTCAGAAAGATTTGATACTTATCTGTTAAAATACCTTCATAAACCCTATGATTAGTAGTAGTTCTGAAGTCTACTAAAACCTATGATTATTAACATGCTTTCCTTGGGTACTTTTTTCCAAAAATCATAAAAGGTGCATTAATTCTCCTTCAAGTTCTGCGGCTGTGATTATTATTCTTATTACTAATGCTTTGTTGACATAAAATACCAAAAGTCTACCTGTGTATACAGTTTTACATGGTACTGTGGCTTAAGTTGGTCAAAGTGCCTGTCTAGTAAACAGGAGATCCTGGGTTCAAATCCCAGCAGTACCTGATTGCAACTAAGAATTATTTTAGCTGTTACTCCAATTTCAGAAAGATTTGATACTTATGTGTTAAAATTGCCTTCAAAAACCCTATGATTAATAGTAGTTCTGAAGTCTACTAAAACCTATGATTATTAACATGCTTTCCTTGGGCACTTTTTTCCAAAAACCATCAAAGGTGCATTACTTCTCCTTCAAGTTCTGTGGTTTTGATTACTAATCTTTTTACTAATGCTTTGTTGACATACAAAACCAAAAGTCTACCTGTGTATGTAATTGAAAATAGGACTGTGGCTTAGTTGGTCAAAGTGCCTGTCTTGTAAACAGGAGATCCTGGGTTCAAATCCCAGCAGTACCTGAACGCAAGTTAAAATTATTAAAGCTGTTATTCCAACTTCAGTTAGATCTTATACTTAGGTGTTAAAAAGCCCTCATAAACCCTATGTATAACAGAAGTTCTTAAGTCTACTAAAATCTATTATTATTTACTTGCTTTCCTTGGGTACTTTGTTCAAAAACACCATCAAAGGTACATTAATTCTCCTTCAAATTTTGCGGCTCTGATTATTATTCTTATTACTAATGCTTTGTTGAGATACAAAACCAAAAGTCTACCTGTGTATGTAATTGAAAATAGGACTGTGGCTTAGTTGGTCAAAGTGCCTGTCTAGTAAACAGGAGATCCTGGGTTCAATTCCCAGCAGTACCTGAATGCAAGTTAGCATTATTAAAGCTGTTACTCCAACTTCTGTTAGATTTGATACTTATGTGTTTAAAAAGCACTCATAAAGCCCATGAATATTAGTAGCTCTTAAGTCTACTAAAACCTAAAAATAGTAACAGGCAATCTTTTCTTAATTGGTTCCAAAAATGTCAAATGTGCATTCATTTTCCTTCAAGTTCTGTGGCTTTGATTATTTCTTTTTTAACCAATGCTTTGTTTACATACAAAACCAAAAGTCTATCTGTGTACACTATCTTTTGAGA
>NW_013952819.1:442416-444125 GCF_001266775.1 Austrofundulus limnaeus
TTTTTAACCAATGCTTTGTTTACATACAAAACCAAAAGTCTATCTGTGTACACTATCTTTTGAGGTACTGTGGCTTTATTGGTCAACGTGTCTGTCTTGTAAATAAGAGATACTGAGTTCATTTCCCAGCTGTACATAACAGCAATACAGAACTATAAAAAATTTTGTCCTCCTTCAGTTTGATGTGAAATTTTAGGCATGAMAATTTTCCTCATGAAGCCTATCAGTAATAGCAGTTCCTATGTCTAATAAAAACTACAGATAGCAACATGCTTTCCTTTGCTTATTTTTTCCAAAAAACATCAAAGTTGCATTTGTTTTCCTTCAAGATCGGTGGCTTTAATTATTTTCCTTTTTATGGATGCTTTCATGACATGCAAAAGCAAACATCTTCCTGTTTATACAGTCTTCCAATGTACTGTGGCTTAGTTGGTCAAAGTGCCTGTCTWGTAAACAGGAGATCCTGGGTTCAAATCCCAGCAGTYCTTCAGTGCAACTTAGTGTTATTAAAGCTGTTATTCCAACTTCGGTTAGATCTTATACTTATGTGTTAAAAAGCCTTCATAAAGCCTATGTATAATAGAAGTTCGTAAGTCTACTAAAATCTATGATTATTTACTTGCTTTCCTTGGGTACTTTGTGCAAAAAAACCATTAAAGGTGCATGAATTCTCCTTCAAGTTCTGCGGCTCTGATTATTATTCTTATTACTAATGCTTTGTTGACATAAAAAACCAAAAGTCTACCTGTATATACAGTTTTACACGGTACTGTGGCTTAGTTGGTCAAAGTTCCTGTCTTGTAAACAGGAGATCCTGGGTTCTAATCCCAGCAGTACCTAAATGCAAGTTAAAATTATTAAAGCTGTTATTCCAACTTCAGTTAGATCTGATACTTATGTGTTAAAATGCCTTCATAAACCCTATGTATAATTGAAGTTCTGAAGTCTACTAAAACTTATGTTTAATAACATGCTTTCCTTGGGTACTTTTTTCCAAAAACCATCAAAGGTGCATTAATTCTCCTTCAAGTTCTGTGGCTTTGATTACTAATCTTTTTACTAATGCTTTGTTGACATACAAAACCAAAAGTCTACCTGTGTATGCATTTGAAAGCGGTACTGTTGCTTAGTTGGTGAAAGTGCCTGTCTCGTAAACAGGACATCCTGGGTTCAATTTCCAGCAGTACCTGAACGCAAGTTAAAATGATCAAAGCTGTTGTTCCAACTTCAGTTAGATCTTATACTTACGTGTTAAAAAGCCCTCATAAAGCCTTTGAATAATATAAGTTCTTAAGTGTACTAAAATCTATGATTATTTACTTGCTTTCCTTGGGTACTTTGTGCAGAAAAACCCGTCAAAGGTGCATTAATTCTCCTTCAAGTTCTGCGGCTCTGGGGTCGGATTTATAAAACTGGCGTACGCACAATTTGAGCCCAGAAACTTGCGTACGCCAGTTTTTACGCCAAGGTTGTGATTTATAAAATACAAACGTGACGTGAAAATGTGCGGTGCCTCATGCCAGCTCTGACCCATGCGTACGCTCATTTTGGATATGCTTTGGATACTCAGATAACAGAGCAGGCAGGAGGGTGAGAGGACGAGGAGAAGATCGGTGAACTTTTTTCATCTGACTTATTTAATTTAATTTTTATTGTTTTTATCGTCCTGCAGGCTCTGTGACAAAATTAATTTGAAGCTGAGTATTTTT
>NW_013952819.1:447269-454787 GCF_001266775.1 Austrofundulus limnaeus
CGTCAAGTTTGGATTTTATAAATCACAACCTTGGCGTAAAAAGTGGCGTACGCAAGTTTCTGGGCTCAAATTGTGCGTACGCCAGTTTTATAAATCTGACCCCTGGGCTCAAATTGTGCGTACGCCAGTTTTATAAATCCGACCCCTGCTGCTTTCATTTTTTTTCTTTTTACTAATGTTTTGTTGACTCACAAAACCAAAAGTCTACCTGTGTTAACAAGTTTACAAGGTACTGTGGCTTAGTTGGTTAAAGTGCCTGTCTTGTAAACAGGAGATCCTGGGTTCAAAGCCCAGCAGTACTGGAGCGCAACTAAGAATTATTTTAGCTGTTACTCCAACTTCAGTTACATCTGAGAGTTACGTATTAAAAATCCCTCATAAAGCCTATGATTAGTGATAGTTCTTAAGTCTACTAAAACCTATTAATATTWACATGCTTTCCTTGGGTACTTTGTTCAAAAAACCATCAAAGGTGCATAAATTCTCCTTCAAGTTCTGCTGCTTTGAATTTTTTTCTTTTTACTAATGCTTTGTTGACTCACAAAACATAAAGTCTACCTGTGTTAACAAGTTTGAAATGTACTGTGGCTTAGTTAGTTAAAGTGCCTGTCTTGTAACCAGGAGATCCTGGGTTCAAAGCCCAGCAGTACCTGAACGCAAGTTAAAATTATTGAAGCTGTTATTCCAACTTCAGTTAGATCAGACACTTAAGTGTTAAAAAAAGCCCTCATAAAACATATGATTAATAGCAGTTCTTAAGTCTACTAAAACCTATGAATATTACCATGCTTTCCTTGGGTACTTTTTTTTCTAAAAACCATCAAAGGTGCATTAATTGTCCTTCAAGTTCTGCAGCTCTGATTATTATTCTTCTTACTAATGCGTTGTTGACATAAAAAACCAAAAGTCTACCTGCGTATACAGTTTTTCACGGTACTGTGGCTTAGTTGGTCAAAGTGCCTGTCTAGTAAACAGGAGATCCTGGGTTCACATCCCAGCAGTACCTGATCGCAACTAAGAATTATTTTAGCTGTTACTCCAACTTCAGAAAGATTTGATACTTATGTGTAAAAAATGCCTTCATAAACCCTATGATTAATAGTAGTTCTGAAGTCTACTAAAACCTATGATTAATAGCATGCTTTCCTTGGGTACTTTTTTCCAAAAACCATCAAAGGTGCATTAATTCTCCTTCAAGTGCTATGGCTTTGATTACTAATCTTTTTCTAATGCTTTGTTGACATACAAAACAAAAAGTCTACCTGTGAATGCAGTTGAAAACGGTACTGTGGTTTAGTTAGTCAACGTGCCTGTCTAGTAAACAGGACATCCTGGGTTCAACTCCCAGCAGTACCTGAACGCAAGTTAAAATTATTAAAGCTGTTATTCCAACCTCAGTAAGCTCTTATACTTACGTGTTAAAAAGCCCTCATAAAGCCTTTGAATACTAGAAGTACTTAAGTCTACTAAAATCTATGATTATTTACTTGCTTTCCTTGGGTACTTTGTGCAAAAAAACCGTCAAAGGTCCATTAATTCTCCTTCACGTTCTGCGGCTCTGATTATTATTATTATTACTAATGCTTTGTTGACATAAAAACCAAAAATTTACCTGTGTATACAGTTTTTTACGGTACTGTGACTTAGTTGGTCAAAGTGCCTGTCTCGTAAACAGGAGAACCTGCGTTCAAATCCCAGCAGTACCTGAATGCAAGTTAAAATTATTGAAGCTGTTATTCCAACTTCAGTTAGATCTGATACTTACGTGTTAAAAAAGCCCTCATAAAGCGTATGATTAATAGTAGTTCTAAAGTCTACTAAAACCTATGATTATTAACATGCTTTCTTTGGGTGCTTTTTTCCAAAAACCATCAAAGGTGTATTAATTCTCCTTCAAGTTCTGTGGCTTTGATTACTAATCTTTTTACTAATGCTTTGTTGACATACAAAACCAAAAGTCTACACGTGTATGCAGTTCAAAATGGTACTGTGGCTTAGTTGGTCAAAGTGCCTGTCTAGTAAACAGGAGATCCTGGATTCAAATCTCAGCAGTACCTGACCGCAAGATAGAGTTATTAAAGCTGTAACTCCAACTTCAGTGAGATCTGATACTTACGTGTTAAGAAAGCCCTCATAAACCCTATGATTAATAGTAGTTCTTAAGTCTACTAAAACCTATAAATATTGACATGCATTCTTTTGTTAATTTGTTCCAAAAATGTCAAAAGTGCAATCGTTTTCCTTCAATTTCTGTGACTTTTATTATTTCTCTTTTTTACCAATGTCTGTTTTACATACAAAACCAATAGTCTGTCTGTGTACAACATATTTTGAGGTACTGTGGCTTAATTGGTCAACATGTCTGTCTTGTAAATAAGAGATACTGGGTTGAAATCCCAGCTGTACATCACAGCAAAACAAAAGTATTATAACTTTGTCCTACTTCAGTTTGATGTGAATATTAAGGCATGAAAATTTTGCTCATGAAGCCTATCAGTAATAGCAGTTCCTATGTCTAATAAAAACTACAGATAGCAACATGCTTTCCTTTGGTTATTTTTCCCAAAAACCATCAAAGTTGCATTTGTTTTCCTTCAAGATCTGTGGCTTTAATTAATTTTCTTTTTATGGATGCTTTCATGACATGCAAAAGCAAACATCTTCCTGTGTATACAGTCTTTCAAGGTATTGTGGCTTAGTTGGTCAAAGTGCCTTTCTAGTAAACAGGAGATCCTGGGTTCAAATCCCAGCAATGCCTCACCGCAACTTAGAATTATTAAAGCTTTTATTTCAACTTCAGTTAGATCTTATACTTACGTGTTAAAAAGCCCTCATAAAGCCTAAGTATAATAGTAGTTCTTGAGTCTACTAAAACCTATGATTATTTACTTGCTTTCCTTGGGTACTTTGTTCTAAAAACCATCAAAGGTGCATTAATTCTCCTTCATGTTCTACGGCTCTGATTATTATTCTTATTACTAAAACTTTGTTGACATAAAAAACCAAAAGTCTACCTTTGTATGTAGTTTTACACCAAACTGTGGCTTAGTTGGTCAAAGTGCTTGTCTTGTAAACAGGAGATCCTGGGTTCAAATCCTAGCAGTACCTGAACACAAGATAAAATTATTAAAGCTGTTATTCCAACTTCAATTAAATCTGATACTGATGTGTTAAAAAATCCTTCATAAAGCCTATGATTAATAGTAGTTCTTTAGTCTACTAAAACCTATAAATATTAACTTGCTTTCCTTGGGTACTTTTTTCCAAAAACCATAAAAGTTAAATTAATTCTCCTTCAAGTTCTGCTCCTTTGAGTTTTTTTCTTTTTACTAATGCTTTGTTGACATACAAAACCAAAAGTCTACCTGTGTTTACAGTTTCACAAAGTGTAGGCACCACAACTTTATTTATTGGTCGCAAATCCTGAACGAGACGATATTCAGTTTTGTTCGCTTTCGGCACAGGACAGATGGCCGTGTTCCATGGAGACGAAGTTGGTACCAGAATGCCATTTTCTAATAAACCCATGATCGTTTTTTCACACCCTCGAACCTGTTCAGGTTTTAAACGGTACTGCGGATGATAAAAAGGGATTGTGCCTTGCTTCAAAACAATTTTTACATGGTCCATGTCCAGCATCCCCACATCTGTGCTGTTTTTTGCTCATAACTTTACAGGTAACTGTGCTAAAAGTTTCTCTGCGTCTGGATTATCTAGATTCTCGTTCTCATGCATCCTAATGACCCTCTTTTTCTCAGAAATAAGTGTCGTGAAAGAAGTGTGTTTTATCCTGTATATGCCTGTCGAATGTGAATAACACAAATCTGTGTTAATGTCCATCCAGTCATCAAGCATGAAGGAAGATCTGACTAAAGGTCCCAACGACTTTCTCTCACAGCCTGCAGCCACCTTCAAAGCGACATGAGTTGCAGAACCAGCACCCAGCACATACAGCTCTTTCAGCGGTGATGACAGCTTCACCTCTGCTGCAACTCCTTCAGGAGCCACAAAAATGTCCCCCAGCTCCACCAGCGGGTTTTCACCAGTTTCTGCACAGTATCTTTGAAATTCACCCCACAGGACATCATAATTCTTATCATCTGTCAGGGCACAGTTCACTGTGCAGCGCAAAGCRTCACCAGGCGTGTCATAATGTCTGAGAGAGTTTATCCATGGACCCCAGCTGGACATTGTGGTCCACAATGGCATGGCCTGACATTCAGGCAGCAATACCCACCACACGACCACCTGCTTATCCTCTGGCGCCTCCACTTCAGATGCCTCCAGCAATATCTGAGTTTATGTGTTCCTGACTGTAGAACGCACCTGCACCAGTCCATCTGGAAAAGAGATTTCAATCCGGTCCGGGCTCATCAGAAGCCCCACATTCTGTTCACACAGGATATCTCTCCCCAGGAGATTGACTGGACAGTTTGTTGAGACCAGAAACCTGTGGTAAAAATGGAGATTGTTCCACTGGCAGGACACAAATTGAGATAAAGGCCTCTCTTCAGCTTTTCCAGAAAAACCAGCAACTCGGACCGCAGTAGCAGATAACTGCAGTGGCTCATTTACCGTACTGTACTTTGCTCCAGTATCCACAAGACACATCACTTCCCAATCGCAGACTGTAAGTTTTGTCATAGGGTCAAGATTCTTTTGGGCCCCCATCACTGGCTCCTGGCACCCCTATTGCATTTGAAAACCACCCCTTTGTCCTGCCCCCCAGGACTGTTGCCCATTATGTGTTGTCGGTGCTGTTTTTGGAAGTGGTTGTGACGGATAATACTGAGATGCAAATGCTGGACCTGCCCCTTGCTGCATGGGCCCCCCAAATCTCACCGGGCACTCATTTGCCCAGTGCCCCAGTTGCCCACATACGAAGCAAGTGTCCATCTTGTAATTCCTGACCCACTTCCTGTACAATCTACCTCTATGGTTAAATTTTGTCCCCCTGCCCCTAGCAGGTGGGTATTGTTGATGCTGAAAATTTTGAGCCTGATTTGTGTTCGGCCCCCCTGTCCCAGGTACCAAAATATCAGGTTGTGGCCCTGCCTGAGGCAGTTCCACAAATTGAGGCATTTGTACTGCACTTTTTCTTTTGTTTGGTTCACTTTATCCCTCAGATCTTTCAGCTTAGCTTTTGCTAACTGTGCCTCCAAGGACCGCATTTCTTGTTGTTCAGCCTGTTAGTCTTTCACCTGTTTATCAATAAAATGAACCACATGATCACTCCACAGATCATAATCTAATCTGTCCAAACCAGCAATGCACTCTAGTTCCTTTCTGACCTGATCAGTCTGTGACCTGAGCACAGCCGCCTTAAACATCACCCAACTCGGCCTGTCACAAGCCAGATCCACACCAATTTTAGACTCCCACAGCTCTCTGACCCTCGCCAAATAAGCTGACCCTCTCTCATCCTCTTGTGGCGGAATATTATTCAACTCAGCTGACTCCATGTTTATCGGAAACCTGTCTCTAATCCTAGGCCACAATGCATGTACCCGTTTTTCCAAAGGTGTGTCATCTGCAATACCAAATGAAGCAACTGCCGCTTCCAATTCTGTCAACGCACCCCAGCCCGTACAAGCACAATACACACGTCTGAAATCCCCAAGAGTTGGAATCATATCAGAACAAGCCTCTAAAAACGCCTTAATCCACAACACCACTCCAGCATTTAAATCAGTAACTTTTGTTTAATCAGCTGTGTGTCCTGCATTGAAAATGGTTTGTAAGTGAATATCGCATGTCCTGCTTCATTTGTAGAAGTCACAAGTGGAAACATGCCTCCCCATGGCTTAATATCCATACATGAGTGTTTATTAGATTTAACCTGCCTTCATCTCTTTGTTGTGGCCACTGTGGCTGTCTATTATGGTGTGCCCTGTTCCCTTGAGCTTTAGAATCCGGCCTGACCCCATGCACCTGCACAGCTCCCTGTAAGCATCCACTAGATGGCGCTGCCCCATCATCCCACCACTCTGAGACCTCTCTCCCTGCCATGTCAGCCTGCAAAACTCTTGTTTCTGCTGAATCCCTGTGGAGCTACAAACTTACCCAATGCAGCTCTTACACCATCTTCATCTCTCTGTGCGTAGAACTCTAGCAACCTTCACTACCGCATATGCAACGTCTTCTGGCCATTTATCTTTTACTAACATTGTCCCAGTCCGGCGTGAAGAAGTTTTACTTGTGCCTTCATCTGGTTCATCCTCCTCACCTAACAAAGGCATCTGTTTTTCAGCTTCTACTAACGTTTACCACTTCTTTGTATGGACCTCTGGTGTTGGTGTTTTCTTTTTTCTGCTCAGTCTCAGTAACTGTAGCTGCCGCCTTTACAGTTTGCTTTGTCTCAGTGGTGCTACCCTGAGAGGATGCGACCTCGTCAGCCATGTCACAGTGTTTTGTCTGGGTCTTGTTTTCATCTTGGTCAGACAGCAAGGTCTTGTTTCCCCCATCACTGCTGCAGTTCAGAACGTCTTTCATTATTCTAAACATGCGTCTCCAATATTTATAAGTCCTTTCCTTTTCAGGAGCCATCTTAGATTTTAAAATTGTTTTGCTTCATCTGCCATAACTGACGGTTGCCATGAACGCTCCAATTTACAAACAATTCTGTCTATTGCTGCAGGTGAGGGCACTGCTAGGTCAAACTGTGACAAGTCCCCATCATTTAACAAACCTTTGCACATCCTAACAAAAACATCTTTTTACGTCCTCTCATTTTTAGACTCAACATCTTCCAGATAAACCTGAAACGTTTTAAACAACACCACACACAGAGAACCATCCTGGTATTTTTGCAAATCTTCTACAAATTTATCAGACATATTTATAATTTAATCACGTGACCACAGCACAGGAAATGTGGTGCAATGCCCAGCAGGCGATGACTCTGAAGCCGACTACTCTTGTAGCAATCCACCTCAGTACCACCTGCTGTGTGTAAGATCACCCGGCTGCAGTCATCCTAAATCTATAATAACAGAAAAAAACCAAAAATCTCTCTATTCCCACCCACAGATGTCCCACAGGATCCACCAGCGGCCACTTCAGTGCCAGACTTCTTCAAACAGAATACTTTTATTCTGAATCAATAAATGACACATCCGTGTGAATTGACACCTGCTGAATGGAGAACCACCCCACACAAACACAATGGGCCTCATGCAAGAACATGTTCGTATTCTTCTCCTAAATTTGTCTTAAGTTTGTTCGTACAAAGGGTTCGTACGAACATGTCACATCAGATTCAACAAACTCTTCTATCTTCTGGAAACATGCGTAAATGAGCTGCGTAATTTCCACCTGTTCGTATCCAGCTGCTCGTGCACGCGAGAGGAGATTAGCATACTTACCACCTCAAAAACACCATATAAGGCTATGTTTCCTGCCTCAGATACAAGGAAGTGTTCATTCATGAAAATTACAGCGAAAACTAAAAAGAACTTTACGAGTTCAGAGATTGAAGTCCTGCTGTCAGAGATCCAGAAAAGAAAATCTGTCATTTTT
>NW_013952819.1:454797-459709 GCF_001266775.1 Austrofundulus limnaeus
CAAAAACACCATATAAGGCTATGTTTCCTGCCTCACATACAAGGAAGTGTTCATTCATGAAAATGACAGCGAAAACTAAAAAGAACTTTACGAGTTCAGAGATTGAAGTCCTGCTGTCAGAGATCCAGAAAAGAAGAGCTGCTGAATGTATAAACAACTGTGTTAAATCATTTTCATTTATTCAGAAGCCGCAGCGCTGCGCACCGTGCGCCTCCGTGCACAATTTAAGAACAAATCTGGGCGTACGAACGGTTCTTGCATGAGGCCCATTGACACAAAAAGGGATATCAACAAAGAGAAAGAGTTTGACTTCTGGATTTTTTCCCAATGCATCCGTATCTGACCTCTACATAAGACTTTCTATGCATACGGAATCTGCCACCAGCAAATCACAAAATAAGACTCATGGATTTTTCCTCCCCGTGGGCACTTCTAACTGCCCTTTAGGCACGCCACCACACAATCTTAATTCGACCCCACCTAGACAAGTGTCGTCCTTTAAAGAAGACGCACCCAGGATTTCGGAAAGAGCTCATGAAAAGGCCTGACRACAGAGTAATATATTCACAAGCAAAATGCACCAAAACATATATTAAAACACATATTTTACTTCCTAATGGGCCCGATTTATTGTATGGTTTTAAACTCCCACAAACGGTTATGTTCAAACGCTTTTAACCCGTCTTTATAACCACCCGCATTAATCCGTGTTTGTTTTGACTACGCTCAATACCACGCTGCCTTTGCTGAGCTGACATACAGGCTTAGCTTAGCAAAGCTAACACTTAGCAAGGCTCCTCTAACCCCCAGCTCCACACGGCAGCTGGTGGAAAAACAGATCGTCTTTCAGTCCTGTCTGTTTCTCAAAATGGAAAGCAAAAAATGATTTTGCTCACCTGTTGTCTGGGGCCAAGAACCTATGACGACCCGCCCCATCCCCCCCCCCCAACCCGCTAGGCGCAGCAGTCGAGAGAACAGGGCAGCTCCCGCCTCGACTTGCAGTCCACGTTGGGGTCACCAAAACTGTAAGAAAATTTGTATTCAATAAACTAAAGTTGAGAAGATAAACACAAATGTTAAATAAAATGATTTGTAGGAGGAATGAAACCATACAACACCAGAACTCTGGAATCGAGTGGAGGTTTATCAATGCGTCTGCAGACAGGAAACCCACACTGCCCGTAAAACAGGAAGTTCATGTATTATACAGTTTCTTCAATGCCTTCGCTCGCCCCCTGCTGACCTATGGCTGAGTCATAGGCATTCAGACAAAATTCTCAGCTAATGTCATTCAAACGTTTAATTATGTGTTGTAAAAGATGTTTCAGACATATAACTATACTTATTTCAATCAAGACATAATAGATTAAACACTGTCAACATTACAAAAAGGAGAACTTAAGAATATAGTGTTGTGCTTTTAACATCAGTACCAATCTCCCTAACTCTAAATTTCTTCACACTACATTTGCTGTGAAGCACCCTTGCAGCTGAACTGAGTCCCCTTGATGGCACTGTAAGGTCTAATTATACACCCTCCACTTTTGAGACGGGCTCACATCACACTACCGGAACAGGAAGCTGTCATCACCATGGGAACAGTCCAAGCTCTGGCAGCGACTCAATGCTGGAGAACGAATGCTTTTTCTTAATAAACCAAAGAAAATATTTAATTAGGCACACATTTTAGAGAGTTTTCAGATATGACTGTATTTGAAACAAACAGTGTCCTAATTTGTCAACACAACTGCACTTTAAAAAATTTTAAAATCGTTTATTTACTTTATTCCATTCTTCTTTTTAAAATATGGACCAGGGTTCTCTGTCATTAATAAAGTTTGAATTAAACTGAACATGTTTTATATAGTCTTTGTGAAATYATATTTGTTGGTGAGGTGTTTACTCAGTAAATATTTATGTAAAACATATGCACAATTTATATTTATACATCCAGTCCTCCATGCCGACCACTATTTGGTGCTGCGCCTGCTGCTCAAGTCTGCAGTGGATGCTGACTCGATGTGGAGGGCTTCATGAGACACTCACCCTCGTCCATAATTGGTTTCGGATGGGACTTAATTGGCCAACCCTCCGTGTGCAGGTGCAAAGTGATTGAGGATTGAGTATGGTGAGGGAGTAGCCACTGATTGGGAAAGTCCCATCAAAGCTACTTTAGCTGTGATTGAAGTTCTGTGGTTTTAATTATTCATCTTTTTATGGATGCTTTCATGACATGCAAAACCAAAAGTCTACCTGTGTATGCCGTCTTTTAAGGTACTGTGGCTTAGTTGTTCAAAGTGCCTTTCTAGTGAAAACGAGATCCTGTGTTTACATCCCAGCAGTACCAAATCTCCAGTTAGCAGTGTTATCGTTGTTTTACCAAAATCAGTATAATCTCACATGAAAAATGTCCTAAAGAAACCTGTCAATAATAGCAGCTTTGAATTCTACTAAATACTATAGATAGCAACATGTTTTCCCCCAGTACTTAGTTCCTAGTTTTCCTTCAATTTCTGTGGCTTTGATGTGGCTAGTGATGCTTTCCTAATGTGAAAAACCAAAAGTCTACCTGTGTATTTTGTTTTTCAAGGTACTGTGGCTTAGTTGATTAAAGTGCCTGTCTAGTAAACGGGATATCCTGGGTTCAAAATCCCAGTAGTACCAAACCTAAAGTTTTGAGTGTCAAAGTTATTTTACCAAATTTAGTTTGTTCTGACGTTAAAAATGTCCACAAAAAACCTTCAATAATAGCAGTTATGAAGTCTACTAAATACTATAGATAGCAACATGTTTTCCCTGGGTACTTTGTTCCAAAAACGATCAAAGCTGCCTTAGTTTTCCTTCAAGGTCTGCGGCTTTGATTATTCTTCTTTTTACAGATGCTTTCTTGATATGCAAAACCAAATGTCTACCTGTGTTTGAAGGCTATCAAGGTAATGTGGCTTACTTGTTCAAAGTGCCTGTCTAGTAAACAGAAGATCCTGGGTTCAAATCCCAGCAGTAGCTTGACCTCAAGTTAGACGTATTAAAATTATTGGTCCATCATCAGTGTGATCTCACATGTAAAATGTCCTCAAAAGGCCTATCAGTATTAGTAGTTCTTAAGTCTACTAAATCCTATAAATATTAACATGTTTTCCTTGGGTACTTTTCTCCAAAAACCATTGGGTCTTTCCCAATCAGTGGCTACTCCCGACACATTACACTCGCTGTGCATCTGAATTGAGTCCTCTTGATTTCACTGTAAAGTCTACTTATACATTTTCCACTTTTGAGATGGGCTCACCTCACACTACAGGAACAGGAAGCTGTCATCACCATGGTAACACTCCAAGCTCTGGCAGCGACTCARTGCTGGAGAACAAATGCTTTTACTTAATAAACCAAAGAAAATATCTAATTAAGCCCAAGTTTAAGAGAGTTTTCAGATATGATTGTATTTGTAACAAATAGTGTCCTACTTTGTCAAAATAATTGCACTTTAAATTTTTTGAAATCATTTTTTTCCTTTTATCTTTTTTAAATAAGAACCAGGGTTCTGTATTGTTGATAAAGTTTGAATTGAACTGAACATGATTTATATAGTCTTTGTGAAATKATATTTATTAGTGAGGTGTTTACTTAGAAAATAATTATGCAAAACATTTGCAGAATTTGTATTTTTTTGTCCTGTCCTTCATGCCGATCACTATTTGGTGCTGTGCCTGCTGCTCAAGTCTGCATTGGATGCTGACTCGATGTGGAGGGCTTAATAAGCTACTTGCCCTTGTCTGTAACTGGTTTCGGATGGGACTTAATATGGCCAACCCTCTGAGGGCAGGTGCAAATGGAGTGAGGAGTGAGTAGGTGAGGGAGTAGCCACTGATTGGGAAAATCTCATCAAAGCTACAATATTTTTCCTTCAAGTTCTGTGGTTTTGATTGTTTTTCTTTTCACTTATTCTTTCTTGATATGCAAAACCAAATGTCTACCTGTGTATACAGTCTTTCAAAGTACTGTGACATAGTTGGTCAAATGGCCTGTCTGGTTAACAGAAGATCCTGGATTCAAATCCCAGCCGTACCTGACCACAAATTAGAAGAATTAATGCTGTTGGTTCAACTTCAGTTTGATGTGAATTTTACCCATGAAAAATGTCCTCATAAAGCCAATCATTAATAGTAGTTCTTAAGTCTACTAAAACCTATAAATATCAACATGTTTTCCTTGGGTACTTTGTTCCAAAAACCATCAAAGCTGCAATAGATTTCCTTCAAGTTCTGTGCCTTAGAATTTTTTTCTTTTTAGTGATGCTTTCTTAACATGCAAAACCAAAAGTCTACGTGTGTATTCTGTCTTTCAAGGTAATGGGGATTAGTTGATCACAGTGCCTGTGTCCTAAACCGCAGATCCTAGGTTAAAATACCAGCAGTACCAAACCTTGAGTTTGAAGTGTTAAGGTTATTTTTGCCAAAATCAGTCTGATGAACACTATAGATAGCACCATGCTTTCCTTGTGTACTTTATTCCAAAAACCATCAAAACTGCAGTAGTTTTCCTTCAAGTTCTGTGTCTTTGATAATTTTTCTTTTTACTGATGCTTTCTTGACATGCAAAACCAAAAGTCTACGTGTGTATGCATTCTTTCAAGTTACTGTGGCTTAGTTGGTCAAAGTGCCTGTCTAGTAAACAGGAGATTTTGGGTTTAAAACCCAGCAGTACCTAAACTCAAGCCATTGGGCCTCATGCAAGAACATGTTCGTATTCTTATCCTAAATTTCTCTTTTGTTCGTACAAAGGGTTCGTACGAACATGTCACGTCAGATTCAACAAACTCTTCTATCTTTAGGAAAAGTGTGTAAATGAGCTGCGTAAACATGATTTCCACCTGTTCGTATCCAGCTGCTTGTGCACGCAGAGAGGAGATTAGCAT
>NW_013952819.1:460709-461873 GCF_001266775.1 Austrofundulus limnaeus
GCATTGGTGAATGCCACAAATTCTCCTAAATCACTCGTACGCACAATTTAAGAACAAATCTGTGCGTACGAACGGTTCTTGCATGAGGCCCATTGTTATTAGAGCAAATTGAGAAGGATGTRATATTGCAGACATGGAAAATTAAAAGCCGTCCTCATCAGTAATCAGAGCTTTCATGTCTACTAAAACTAAATATCAACATGTTTTCCTTGTGTACTTTGTTCCAAAAACCATCAAAGCTGCATTAGTTTTCCTTCAAGTTCTTCGGCATTGATTTTTTTAACTGAAGATCTCAACATTCAAAATGTAAAGTCTACCTTTTCCTGTAGTCTGTCAAATTACTGCAGTGTAGTTGATCATAGTCCATGTCTAGTAGACATGGGATCTTGGAATCAAATCCCAGTAGTACCTGACCTCAAGACATAAGTATTAAAACTATTGGTCCAACTACAGTTTGATGTGACATTTTAGGCATGAAAATTATCCTCATAAAGCCTATCGGTAATAGTAGTTCTTAAATCTACTAAAACCTATAGACATCAACAAGCTTTCCTTGGGTACTGTGTTCCAAAAGCCATCAAAGCTGCATTAGTTTTCCTTCAATTTCTGTGGCTTTGATTATTTTTCTTTTTACTGACGCTTCTTTGGCATTCAAAACCAAAAGTCTACGTGTGTATTCAGTCTTTAAAGGTACTGTGGCTTAGTTGGTCAATGTCCCTGTTTAGTAAACAGGAGATAATGAGTTCACAATGTAGGGTAATATAAAGTTTAGAATTCTGAACTAGATAATTTGTGAATATATTTTAAATATACTATATTTACATATACTATATTTAAAATATATTATTATTCCTCGGAGCACCTCACTTCTTAATTCGATCAGATACTGACCCAGGAAAGAAATGAAAAACTGTGACTTTATCGTGATCAGTCTCAGAATAACTTTACCCCATGGATCTGAGTTCGTGCTTATCAAGATCAGAATATCTCATCAAGACACAAAGAAAAATTGAGATTAACTCAAATTGGCAAGTTCTCCACAAGCCATTTATACATCCATCCATCCATACATTTTCTTCCGCCTATCCGGGGTCGGGTCGCGGGGGCAGCAGCTTCAGAAGGGAGGCCCAGACCTCCCTCTCCCCAGCCACTTCTTCCAGCTCC
>NW_013952819.1:462873-464105 GCF_001266775.1 Austrofundulus limnaeus
AACTTTTAAAACCTCTGTTGTGGGCGGAGTCAAGGTTTTTAGTTAGCCAATTGAAAAACTCTGGTAARGTTTTTAACCAATCAAAACGCTTGGAGGGAAAAACAAGGTTTTTCAGACAAAGGACGGGAGTGTTTCAGTCTAATTATCTTGCATCTAATTAAAGGGGGAGACATCTGCTTTACATCAGTTCAAATAAGAATGTCTATCTAGTTAAATTCAAACCTAAGGTTTCCTAAGATTAATTCATGAAATCACACAGTTTAAAGAAACATCTTCATCAATAAAACACRCATTTTGAACAGTTCTTAGTGGGAACAAGAACACAGTGGTTTTCCTCTTTTTTTCACATTTTAATGAAGAATGTGGGTCCTTTGTTCTCGGTCCTGCTGGAAGGTTCTTAAAGGCATGTTATGACCCTACCCCCCTTCTTTGAAGAAAAGTAAATAGCTTGTTCTTATGGGGGTTGGGCAGAAAGGTGTGGTGCAACTCTTTCATGTTCTTCTGAGGCGCCTTGGTGACGGTATGCTAATTACAAGCACAAGGATCATGCAAGTTCCTTAACAGAAGTCTGAAATGAATATATCTTATTTTCTTCACCAAACAGTCATAACAAAAAGTCGTGTCCATCAGAATTCATAAATTGAAGTAGGAAACCGCTACAACAATCTCAGCTATACCTGACTTCAAACAGGAAGTATTAAAGTTATTTGTCCAACATCAGTATGATCTGACATGAAAAATGTCTTCTTAAAGTCTATCAGTAAAAGCAGTTTTAATGATGACTAAAAACTGTATATAGTGATTTGTTTTCCCTATGTACTTTGTTATAAAAACTATCAAAGGTGCATTAGTTTTACTTTAAGTTCTGTGGCTTTGATTATTTGTATTTTTACTGATGCTTTCTTAACATACAAAACCAAAAGCTTACCTGTGTTCACAGCCCTTAAGTTACTTTGGCTTAGTTGGTCAAAGTGCCTGTCTCATAAACAGGAGAACCTGGGTTCAAATCAAGCTAGATATCTTAAAGCTTTTTGTGCAACTTGTGGAGGATGTGACACTTTGGACTTAGAAAATAGCCTAAAAAAACCTCTTGTGCACACCAAATAGTTTTCATTTTTTTTATTTATACTTGGGTCCAAAAGAAAAATTCAACTGATGTATTAAATTGAAGAAAATAAATGAGTGATTGTTTTTTTCAAAAGCAAAAAAACTAACATGAATGTTTTAAGATG
>NW_013952819.1:465105-465307 GCF_001266775.1 Austrofundulus limnaeus
GTTTAACCAAGACAGTGTTCACCTTTACCCTTTGTGTTCTGCTGATGTCGGTACCAGGAGGAGCATCGGCTGACCGAAGTATCTCAGGTGATGTTTCCCAGAGAGCTGCTTCAGTGTGTTGGCCGTTCAGACATTCAGGGGTCTGTTCATCTGCTGGTCCTTCAGTCAGAGAGGGTTCTGGCTCTGGTGGCTTGGTCTGGCT
>NW_013952820.1:0-308 GCF_001266775.1 Austrofundulus limnaeus
GTTGGAGGACAAAGTGTCCACATGTCCTGACTCTGCTGGAGGACAAACTGTCCACATGTCCTGACTCTGCTGGAGGACAAACTGTCCACATGTCCTGACTCTGCTGGAGGACAAACTGTCCACATGTCCTCACTCTGCTGGAAGACAAAGTGTCCACATGTCCTCACCCTGCTGGAGGACGAAGTGTCCACATGTCCTCACTCTGCTGGAGAACAAACTGTCCACATGTCCTGACTCTGCTGGAGGACAAACTGTCCACATGTCCTGACTCTGCTGGAGGACAAACTGTCCACATGTCCTGACTCTGC
>NW_013952820.1:5125-5618 GCF_001266775.1 Austrofundulus limnaeus
GGACAAACTGTCCACATGTCCTCACCCTGCTGGAGGACAAAGTGTCCACATGTCCTCACCCTGCTGGAGGACAAAGTGTCCACATGTCCTCACCCTGCTGGAAGACAAAGTGTCCACATGTCCTCACTCTGCTGGAGGACAAAGTGTCCACATGTCCTCACCCTGCTGGAAGACAAATTGTCCACATGTCCTCACTCTGCTGGAAGACAAAGTGTCCACATGTCCTGACTCTGCTGGAGGACAAAGTGTCCACATGTCCTCACTCTGCTGGAGGACAAAGTGTCCACATGTCCTCACTCTGCTGGAGGACAAAGTGTCCACATGTCCTCAGTCTGCTGGAGGACAAAGTGTCCACATGTCCTCAGTCTGCTGGAGGACAAAGTGTCCACATGTCCTCAGTCTGCTGGAGGACAAAGTGTCCACATGTCCTCAGTCTGCTGGAGGACAAAGTGTCCACATGTCCTCAGTCTGCTGGAGGTTTCTTCCTGTTAAA
>NW_013952820.1:6618-7127 GCF_001266775.1 Austrofundulus limnaeus
AACATGTTCTTGCATGAGGCCCAATGTCGCCCTTCTGTCTACACTCACTCATTACAGTGAGAAGAAAAGAACAATTAATGTTTGTGTTTCCAGCATTGTGTCTCTGGTTTCCTGTTTTTCTTGACCTTTACATCAAACAATAGATCATTAGTTTCACCAGCTCATAAAACTAGATTTAGACAAAGCTTTATGTCAGACTTTCAGCAGGAAATATTTCAACCTTTGATTAAACTGTTGGAGCAGAGCAGAGAAAATGTGTTTCAGTATATGAATGTCCTAATACTGAGTGTTTTATTGTGAAATCATTCTTCCAAACTAAATCACAATTTGATCTCAATTTATAAAAGAATGATCAACTCCTGTGTGATAAACTAACAAAGACCAGTTTTACATTTCATCAAGCAAAGATTCAGTGAAGTCTGCTGACTTTTTTAGATTTATTGTTGTGTGTGTGTGTGTGTGTGTGTGTGTGTGTGTGTGTGTGTGTGTGTGTGTGTGTGTGTGTGTGT
>NW_013952820.1:9607-10300 GCF_001266775.1 Austrofundulus limnaeus
GAGAATGACTTTCAGCTAATACCACCCCAGATTTAATTAACTTCCTGTCAAATTGACTGAGTTAAAATATTTTTGTGTTGTTTGTAAAAAAAAAAAACAAAGTTAATTTTGATCAGCCGTGGCATCCATCTTACCTTGGAATGAATCCGCAGGTTAATTATTTTTAGATGTACAGGTATATATCCAGTGATTACTTTCTGAGAGTTTCAATACAATACTTGGTGAACATGGAATCCTGAAGATTCACCTACAACTAAACTTTATAAAAGTAAATGAGAATTAGAAACTGATTAAGGTCCTCTTGCTGTAAAATGAATAAAGTGAATATGATTGATGTACGTATGTCTGTGAATCAGGAACATCATGCAGAGCCTTCAGGCAGTCTGGCGGTCGACTCCTTCATCACCTTCAATGAATTCAACAAGTAAGAGCAAAGAAGAACAGGCCATGTCTTTGTTTTTCAGGGAGAAATAAATTGACATTCAGCTCACTGCTGACTGTGTTTCACATCAAAGGAATGAAATATTGGTTTTATTTTGTGCAGAGTGCAGAAACAAAGCCCTACATTGCTGTGCTGCAGCAGAATGCATGATTGTAAATCCACCAAACAAAAAGCTGTTTGGAGCTCCCAGTGACAGCAGGGTGGAAGTAAATGAGACACGGTTCAGACCTGGGGTCTCATTTATAAAGGAT
>NW_013952820.1:12096-13596 GCF_001266775.1 Austrofundulus limnaeus
ACCTTTGATAAGGCTTTACACTTTGACAGACATATTGTTTCTGTTGTCCGGTCTGGATTTTATCATTTATATCTTGTAAAAAAGTCCAAACCTTTTTTGAACCATTGCGATTTGGAGAAGGCTGTTCATGCTTTTATCACTTCAAGACTTAACTATTGTAATGCTCTGTATCTTGGTGTACCTCAGTCATCACTGGGTCGCCTCCAGCTTGTTCAAAATAAAGCAGCTCGCCTTTTAACAAATACTCCTAGACGGGACCACATCACACCTGTTTTATCCTCATTACATTGGCTTCCTGTCCATTTTAGAATAGATTTTCAACTTTTATTGTTTGTTTTTAAGGCTCTGAATGGCCTTGCTCTTCCTTATATAACAGAGTTGTTACGTTTCCCCACCTGCTCCAGGTCTCTGAGGTCAGACAGCTCCTGCTCTGTTCCAAGGACAAAACATAAACGTTGGGGTGACCGTGTATTTTCTGTGGCTGCACCTCGTCTCTGGAATCAACTCCCTCTTGATCTACATTTGCTCACTGAACTTGGACTTTCAAATCGAAGCTTAAGACCTCTTTATTCCAACAGGCTTTTAGTGCTTAAATATGTGGTGACATTTCTGATTTTAGTTTTGTTCAGGTCCACCTGGAGGATCCCAGCCAGCGTTAATCCTTTGAGCAAGTTCTGGGTCTGCCCCAGGGTCCTCCTACATGAATATGCTCAGAAACTTTGCAGAGAGAAATTTTCTAATCAGAAGCTTGACCCACACCAGCTTGTAACATTATATAATTATAATTAATGCTAGTTGAATAGCATGTTTTCAGCTACTTTTCACTGCAAGCTTGCTGTCAAAATATTTTTGGGCTTTTGATGGCATAGGATAACTGCAGCTCTTTAGAATTTATTGCCATACCTTATTCTATGTAGTAGCAAATCCTTTGCAAATAGGAAATATTGTGCATTTATTGGTTCACTAAATAATTTAACCTTTGATAAGTGAATACAATTCTGACAAAGGCTGAAGCAAAACAGATCAGTATCAGTTCTTTAAATAGAGCAACTCTCCTGTTCCAGTGAGTATCACAGTAATCTTTTCTTGAGTAAGTTCTATAATAAACATGTTTTTTTTTGTGCAAAGTCACTGTGGTTTAATAACTTTACAAAAAGTTTTCATGCCTCCAGCAGTGGCCYTCACTCCTGTAAAGGTGAATAAAGGATGTAGCAGAGTGCTGTCTGAATGTGTGTGTCTGAATATTTAAATGAGGGCACAGACTGTAGTGTAAATCACTTTGAAATGCACTATTTAAGTACTTTCTGTCCACAGTCTATTAAAGGTGATGCCTCTGGGTTTACCTGTTCCATCAGAGCAGGTGGTCATGAATAATGCAACCTTCAAGTTAAAATCTTCAGAAAATGATCCAGCCTGGCACTTTTTATTATACACAAGAGCAACCAGTGTGTGTGTGTGTGTGTGTGTGTGTGTGTGTGTGTGTGTGTGTGTGTGTGTGTG
>NW_013952820.1:15251-16814 GCF_001266775.1 Austrofundulus limnaeus
CTCCTCTCGCGTGCATGAGCAGCTGGATAAATTACGCAGCTCATTTGCGCACTTTTCCTGAAGATAGAAGAGTTTGTTGAATCTGACGTGACATGTTCGTACGAACCCTTTGTACGAACAAAAGTAAGAGAAATTTAGGAGAAGAATACGAACATGTTCTTGCATGAGGCCCAATATCTGGGTCCTACTATTACTGATCTTTTTAAGATGTCAGTTTATGTAAAACACATCTTACTGGCTTTAATGTCCAACAATGAATCCCACAGAGAACCTTCAGTTGAAAAATATGTCAGGGCAGAAATTACATCTCATCATTGAGTACTAGTTTTTTGMTTCTTTAAAGTCTTGACTTAGCTTCCTGGTCACATGACTTCACACTCAGACACAAACTTTTTATTTTTACAAACATATAAAACTACAGTATATAAACTATAACAAAACAGGCTGATAAACATCTGACATGTATCCAAACAATATTACAGACTTAATACATCATGTCTGACAGTCATAAATGCAATGGGCCTCATGCAAGAACATTTTCATATTTTTATCCTAAATTTSTCTTACTTTTGTTCATATGAAGGGTTCGTACGAACATGTCACGTCAGATTCAACAAACTCTTCTATCTTCAGTAAAAGTGTGTAAATGAGCAGCATAAACATGATGAATACTTATTCAGGTCCTCCTGCACGAGGAGAGGTGATTAGCATAATTACCACCTTAAAAACACCAGATAAGTCTACATTTCCTGCCCCAGATACCAGGAAGACTTTGTTCATGAAAATGACATCAAAAAGTAAAAAGAAGAACTCTACGAGTTCTGAGATTGAAGTCCTGATCCAAAAAAGAAAATCTGTCATTTTCTTTTTTTTTCTTTTTTTTTTTCTTTTTTGCATCAGTCAGTTATTCTTTCAGACATCACAGTTATATTTAGGCATTTTGTTTACCATTTGTTTATCATTTTTGGCTCAAAGTGCCATGAATTCCCACATTATGCAGTGAGTGTGATTTTAACTGTAAACGTTAGACACCCACAGCTTTTGTCTGTCTAATAGGAAATTAAAGTTTTCTCTTGAGTCCAACTTACTGATGTTGCTGTATTGTCCCTTTGGTTCTTTCAAATATAGGTGTATGCAGAGTTTCAACAAATTACAAACCAAAACCTGCCCTGCATATGTTGAGGTTGACCACCATCTGCATTGTCTGATGACCTTATTCAGACAGAAGACATCCAAAACTGGGAACATMGATGCTTTGGACGATAGACGACAGGTGAAAAGATCATTAAACATTTTAATAGATTAAACTTTGTTGCACTGAGGCATTTGGAAAGAATGAAGAGGATAAGTATCAGTTATTCCTTCTGCTCTATCTTTTTAACATCAATAATGTGACTAATAGCAGATGAATGTGGGTGAAATGTCATTTCCATTACGTGTCCATTTATCCACTAGCCACAACAGAGTAACTGTTGCTGTTTTAAATGAGAACTTTATATTAAATAAGTGGTGTTCCTTGTTGGGAAAAACATGAACTTTAACCTGAACCTGAAAGCTGTTCAG
>NW_013952820.1:20664-23465 GCF_001266775.1 Austrofundulus limnaeus
ATTTAATTTAATATATAATTTAATCAGTGTATAAATATTTATTATTATTTCAGTTAGAATGATTGGAGCACATGTAAACTACACAATACATGGACATTTTTTTCATGGCAGATCTTCCACTTTTTCACTTCCTGACCTCCAGCTGAACTTTGTGCTGTCCTGGTGCTGCATCATGATGTCACATGAAACCCTCCTGTTCCAAGGTGTTTAGATGGACTATGATGCAAAATCACATTTATTTTGATATCTAAAGCATTTTCATAACAACTGAAAAGGTAACAGAGTAACTTGGTTGTGGTATAAAATTGAACCATGTGCCTGCAAGATACAAAATACCCCCCCGCCCCCAATATAAAATACAGCAAACTGAAAAGATTCAGGTGAGCTGCATGACTTTAGTGAACCAGCTCTGTGACTGATGGATCCTGCTGGAAGCTCAAGAAGAGGAGAGCTGGGAGAGGAAGAGAGAAAGGGGTGGGCAATACATCCATAAAGCATTGGTATTGGTTGCCTCTGTGTGAGAGGGCGGGGCTTGCTCTAACCGGAGGAGGTGGGGCTCCAGCTGTCCCATTTTCTCAGCAGAAGTYCAGCAGAGCAGCCTTGCGTCCAGCGCCTGAACGGTTGCACTCTTTGAGGTCAGGAGATGCGTGTCAGGCGCGTCGTGAAGAGCCTCTGGGTTGGTGTCCTCTGCTGCTCTCTGAACAATGGAGGACGAAACTGAGAGAGTGGATTGGCTTATTTTACTACCAGTAAGAGCACGTTGTCGTCAGGCGCCTCTGCGCCGTGTCTGGATCCATCAGATCCTTCAGAGGAGTTCTGAGTTTCAGGAGTTTCACCACTACAAGAGCTGCGTGCAGCTCAGTTTGATGAGCTGCTGACCCACATCTGCCAGCACACCGACTACAGGTGCTCGCTTTCAGCTGAAGAGCTGCTGTCCGTCTGTCTCAGGTCAGTGGACATCCTTCAGGACACCGTCCTGTAGGAAAATGTGTCACTACGTCACATAGCAGAGTCTCTCTGATTGGTTGATGCTCTGCATCGAGCTGCAAAAGTTCAGATTTTCCAACTCCAGCGTCTGCAGCACCTCCCGACCCCCGAACCTGCWGGAGCAGAGTGAGCTGACACCGACCCACAGACCGGTTCTACAGCCGGAGTGGGGTGCACCGCTTTGGGCTGAACTCTGCCCGGCCGTGTCGGGGCTTCTTCTTCACGGCTCTGCCTGCTGTTAGTACCGTGGTCACAGGAGAAGAGGACGGAGTGAACACAGACCCCAACCTTCTGGATTAAGGACCTGCTTCTCCCCCCACAGAACCTTTCCTCCTGGTTCTGAGTGASTTCTGACCAGTTTTCAGCCCGAGGACTCAAACAGGAGGGAGGGACCTGCAGCCAGCTCAGGGTGAGGAAGATGAAGGTTTCTGTGAGCAGAGGTCAAACTGATCTCACTTTAACACAAGGTGTGTGTGTGTGTGTGTGTGTGTGTGTGTGTGTGTGTACATGTGTTTCTACCTGATGGGGAACATCATTTTCCCTGTACACACAGCCTGGTGAGCACCTGCTGTTCCTTATGGGGATAAAAGCCCGGTCCTCACTGTTGGTGGGTTAAGTTTAGAACTAAGGTGTTAATTGAGTCTAGGTTAGGTTTAGAGTCAAGTGTTAGGGTAACCCTAACCCTAACCCTAACATGTGAGGTGAGGTTTAGTGTCAGGGCTCAAGGCTAAGTTACCAGTAAATGAAAGGAAGTCAATGCAAGGTCCCCATAAGGATAGAAGAACAAACATGTGTGTGTCACATACAATGTTTCATATCGTCAAGCTTTTACATTATTTATGTGAATATTTGTATGTTTTCAGGTAAGATGAAGCCATGTTTTAACTGTTATTTAGTTTGGACAACATCCTGATGGGTTGACCCAGTTCTCAGGTGTTTTACCTGTGGAGGAACATCTGCAGAAATAACTCTGGATGTGATCTGGCATTATTTAAATTAAAAAGACTAGTCTGTGCCGTGAAATGTTGGAGGGGGCTGGTGTTGTTGGCGGGGGGGAATGATAGGGGAAACAGTGATTTTTAAGGGCTTATAAAGTTTTCCTCCCCAGCCACTGTAGTGCTGCTCAGTCATGAAAACTAACAGAAAACCCACTGAAATTTTATTAAAAGACATTTAAAACGTAGCGATGCTACAGTTACTATAAAAAGACACCATGACTTTTTCCCACTGTGGTGTCCCTTGAAGCTGGTAATCTTAGTACAATTCAGATTTAGTTGAAGTGTTACTGATAGAGGGATGTGTGGGTTTCCCTTTTTGGATCTGTTGCCTCCATGGTCCCACATGGTCTCAGGAAACAGTTTGTTCTGTTTATATATTTTTCTGTCCACAATGTTGAAATACCTGTGTTGAGCCATAAGTGTTAGGGTTTGATCAGGCTTTCTAAAAACAAAGAAACAAAAAGGCTTCAATTTGTCCATTTAGAGATGTGTGGGATCATATYCAAAGAGCAGAGAAAATCTCCAAAGTATGAGGATGGTCTCTGGTCCTGACTGGACCAGTATTGGTTCTTTAACACTTTGTRTGTCTTGTACAGATGTTTTAAAGGCCTGTCTCAGTACAGATGTTTTAAAGGCTTGTCTCAGTCTCCACTTCTTTCCCTGCTGTGGTATAACTCTATATTACAGGTGAGCTGTCTTACCTGCAGGCTGGAGACAGGGACTTTACAGGTTTATCTATATGTTAATTCAGTTCATTTATTTTATTTATATATTAAAAATGTTTGTGTGTGTGTGTGTGTGTGTGTGTGTGTGTGT
>NW_013952820.1:23581-25228 GCF_001266775.1 Austrofundulus limnaeus
GTGTGTGTGTGTGTGTGTGTGTGTGTGTGTGTGTGTGTTTGTGTGTGTGTGTGAGACTTGGCTAACACCTGCCTGACCAACATCCAGGAGTCAGAACAATCAGATTTGGAAGATGAAAATCTTTCTTTACTGTTGCTGAAAGCTTTAAGTGTGGCTGAGAGTCCTGACGACTCCCCTGAGWTTGTCGTCCAGCTGCTGCACAACCGTCTTGTTCAGCTCAGACACTTTGTGTTACTGCTGCACTTTGTGAATGCTGGGAACCACCATGCATGTCCCAGTGTGGAGCCAGCTGACTCAGGCTCTTCTCCATGTGTCAGTGGAATGTAAGATGATTTGAACTTTAATGTGGAGAACTTCTCAGCGTGTAAAAAACTGTGCTTCTCAATTGGCATGAATGATTTCCTGACAAATAATGTAATCTGGAGCTTTGGCTGGAAGAAACGTCTGTTTTTGGCTGCTCTCGTCTTAGAGAGTCAACTCACACTTGGGCTGAAACCCTCAGATTCAGGATGAGTTCTGATCAGAACAAAGAAAAATGACACGAGCTATACCTGCTGCCTTTAAGAACACAAATAATGCAAGAGTCAAATATTTAAAAAGGTTTTAAAAATATTTAAATATAAACTACATCTTTAAACATTCATGTCAGAGTTTTGCTTTTGAATTAAAAAATAATATCAGTTTCATTTTTCTTTTGGACCTAAGTAGAAATGATAAGGGTTCCTTTTTTGTGGTTCTTTAGCTTTATGTTCAGTTTAAAAATTATTATTGTATGTATCGTGTTTTTAAAAAAATTAGACCAAAGTTTAAAAATATACTGATATTAATCAATAATCATTTACATGAAAGTTGGGCCTACATGACCTGTTGAAGTCGTCTTTTAGTAGACACATATATCATGTAAGGTAATACAAACAACATACCAGATTCACATATTTACCTGTAATTTACTATAATTGATATACTGAGAGAAAACCTACAGGTGCTGAACATGAACATGTAAACTCCACACAAACTGTGTTCATGACTCATGTTTCCAGAGTTACTGGTTTCCAGCTGGTATGTTTGGGGCTTTGTAGAACTGGACCTTGAGTCTTTGTCCATGTGTCTCACTGATCCTTCCTGTCAGGTTCTACAGTAAATGTTATTGAAGATGCTGTGGGCTCCTTCAGACAGGCTTGATTTTTGTTTTTATTTATTAAAAACCTTCTGAAAAAGCTTCACAGTTAAAGCAACACGTTAAAAAAAACTTACATCTTCTATGTAAAGTACTACGTCTTATTGTAACAGGCTGCTCACTGTGAAATCCTTCAAATTGATCATCATTTTTCCCATGACTGATATGAAATGATGAATTATTTTACTCAGTTTGAAGAGGAAGAATAACAGCATCAGGTCCTGGTTATCAGAACTGTGTGCAGCAGCAGCTGATCTGAGTCCACAGGTCTCAGTTTGTCACATGTAGAGTCACACTGAAGAGCTCCACAAGGTTTCAGACTGTGGATGATGGTTGATTGTTTCTTTTGTGTCCCTGATGGAGACTGGACACCTGTCCAGGTGTCCCCTGCCTTCAATGGTGAATATGAATAATGGTAGGGGAAACGCTACACACACACACACACACACACACACACACACACACACACA
>NW_013952820.1:28660-33241 GCF_001266775.1 Austrofundulus limnaeus
ATTCTGCACAGATGTTCCTGTACACTATGCCCGCCACTTGGTTATGTCGTTCCATGTATGCTTTCCCTGCCAGCATCTTTTTCAAGTTCTCAATGCTGCATTCACATCTTCAATGAGACTTTCTGATGGTACTTCACTCAGCCGTTGTAATTGGGGTTGTCGGGGTTGTCTGGTGTTCATTCGGGCCGTGATTCTCTCTCAGGTCAGTTGCTGCCTCTTTCAGCTCAGATGGTTCATTCATTACWMGGGCTACATACCCAGTCTCTGGGCGGGTAGTTGTGGTTAACTCCCTTCTGACCTGGTGTCCTGGTTCCTCCCCBTTGCACTTGTGTTGTACCTCGTCAATCTCAAGTTGTGACAGCATTTGCCGTTTGCGGATGTTGGAACACTGAGCTACTAGTTGTTTGGCAGTGGCTAACCTCTCTACGAGAAGACCACAGCAACCTCCCTGAACAAGCCCCGGTAACCATCACTGTGGCAGATGTCCAAGAAAGAGTCTCGGGCATGAAAAACTGGACAGCACCAGGGCCTGACATGATCCATGRCTACTGGCTAAAGAAACTCACTGCCCTCCATGAGRGACTGGCAGCTCAACTGACACTGACACTCCCTGTACTTGCCATTATTTGTAAATGGCACATGGAAAACCATGCCGTCCCACACCTGCTTCTGCACGATCTCTCAGTGGTGACCTTTAGGACAGCTCAGCCTCCTCAACCCATGAGACAACCTGGGTGTCCAACCTGGGTAAGATGAAGAACTATACCTGATGAAGACATTACACATAATGGTTCACAGAGCGGGTTGGTRTAACAGCTGAGGCAATCTAGAGATCATGCTTCTGATCTGCTGAAATAAAAATAAGTCCCTAATTTTTAATCTGACCAAGATCTCAAACTTTTCTCTCCTTTTTCTAGGTTTTTAACCTGAGTAACTTATCAAGTAATGAATAAAAGACAAAAACATTTGTTTTGGGGAAACTATATCTGTTCCTTCTAAAAGGTTTTAAACATCAAGACCTTATTTTTACTTAAACATACATCAAGTCTACAATCATTTTCACCTTTAAACTGTTTTAGAAACTTTTTACTTTGTCTTTTATGTTATTATTTTTGCTGTTTTTTATTCATGATTCAATGAAATACATTTTTATATTCTTGTAATAAATTTATCATAAAGACAAGCTGGTTTKTTTATTTTGGGTATTTAAACCATGTTGGAAGAATTCACTGCTAATCTTTCTATCTCACACTTTGGTATATGAGTCTGATTAAAAAGGGTGAATCATTATCATTAAACCTGATTTTGTGCCCCAAACAGCTAAAACAATGTAATGCAGGGCAGAAACAGTATAACCCTGTCTGTTTCTACCCTACTTCAAGCTACACAACTATGCACACATTTTTGTTTGTAGGCTTGATGTTTTTATGAGACATTTATATGTTAAGTTCAATTCTAAACCATTTTATTTTATGAAAGGATAACTTTATTAATGTGAGATTCTACTGAACCACAGCAATTTGTTATATTTGTGAAAGTGGAATAACAGCCTTTACTTTTTTAATTGTGTGGTTATTTATTTGTTAAATTATTTTAGTTACTTTATTAATACACACTTTTAAGGTTAATAAAAATGGAAAAAGTGAAATTTAGAAAAATAATGATGGGATAAACAGAATTTTGGAATAGATAAAATGGACTTTGGGAGAAAATAAACCTGATTTTATAGGACTCTACAGCTTCACAGGGAGAACATGCAAACTCCACTCAGTAACGCCGGGAGATTAACCCGCAACCTTCTTGCTTTGAGAAAACAGCTCTCAGCGTCTCCATCTCTAATGTAGTTTTTCTTCTACACCTCCATCCATCCACCTTCCATCCCTGCTAATGGGTTAGCCATTAACCCCACCTAATGGCAGTGTGGGTAATTACAAACATATTTACYGCCTGTGGACACACAATGAAAAATAAATAATGTGTTTGACCAAGCAGAAAGAGACATTAGCCAGCTGTGCCTCTCACATTTACCTCCACAGTCGGCTCTCAGTCACCCACCCTGACTTTTCTCTTTAATGGAAACTGTTGCCAGAAGGTGGAACTGTCACGTCCTGTACAGTATGTTCTCTGCACCGAGTTAAACTGAGCTTTTATTGCGTTAGGCCTCTGATGTTATGTTGTGCAGCAGGATATCTAAAAATAAAATCAATATGATCTCTGATGTAGAAAGAATCGATTGCACTTCCCGCCCTCATCTTCTGCTTTTATCTCTGCTCAGAAAATATTCATGGTGTTGTTGTCTGACAGTCAGCAGGATTTCTTTGAACCGTACTTTAGAATGATGAACTGCGTTTGGAATTTATTTCTGGATTATTGTTTTATGGTATGACCGAGTTTGGTCCGAGCTTCAACTGTCAGGCAGATGGCCTCACACTGGACTCTAAATGACTTTCGTAACTGATCCAGGCCTTGTCCACATGGAAACTCTTTTATTTTTGTCATTTCCTAAAAATATCTCCAGAAAAACGAGACCAATTCATTCACATGAAAACAGAAAACAACCCAAAGTTCTGTAGAGAGTACAGGAAGTGTTTTTAATAAATGTTGAGTAGGGCTCAGTTCTTCATATAGAAGCAGAACTGTACTTTTAACACATTTGCGCTGGTTTTTGGTTTATTCACTGGTTGCTGAATTGAATTAAACATATTTATTTTACTGGAGCAAAGACATATTAAACTGATGTTTCTGCATTTAATCCCTAATCTGCCTCCAGACATCATGGCTGCTCTACTGATCAACTCTCTGTGAATGTGTGCAGCCCAAGAATATTTACAATTGTAACCAGAAGTTTACATACCCTATATAAAAAGATACATATACATATTTTTCATACTGTCTGACATGAAATCAGAATAAACTTTTCTTGTTTTAGGTCAGTTAGGATTACCAAACAATCTTCTATTTGCAAAATGCCAGAATAATGAGAGATTTTTTCAAGGCAATTTTTATTACTTTCTTTAAGGTCAAAAGTTAAAAAAACACAGAGATAACTATGCCTTTAAACAATCTGGGACATTTGATGTCATGTGTTTGGAAGCTTCTGATGATTTATTGATAACATCTGAGTTCATTAGAGACACAAGTGTGGGTGTAATTTAAGGCATACCTGAAACACACTGTTTCCTTCTGTAACATCATGGGAAAATCTAAAGAAATCAGCCAACATATCAGGAAGACATTTGTGGACCTGCACATGTCTGCTTCATCCTTAGGTGCAATTTCAAGGTGCCTGAAAGTGTCTTGTTTATTTGTACAAATAATTATCCACAAATACAAACAAGATGGGAAGTCCAGCCATCATACCACTCAGGACGGAGACCGGTTCTGTGTCCTTGGATGAACCAAGGATGAACAAGTATTGGTCTAAAATGTGCATATCGACCCAAGAACAAAAGCTAAAGAGCTGGTGAAGATGCTGCATGAAGCTGGTAAGAGTACCATTATCCACAATGAAACCAGTTCTGTATCCACATGAGCTGAAAGGCCACTCTGAAAGGAAGAAACCATTACTTCAAAGGAAACTGAAAAAAGACAGATAAGTGTTTGCAAATGCACACAGGGACAAAAACCTTCATTTTTGGAGACGTGTCCTGTGGTCTGAACAATTTAAAATTGAACTGTTCGGTCATAATGACCATCGTTACATTTGAAGGAAAAACAGGGAAGCTTGGCAAGCCTGAAAACACCATCCTGACTTTGAAACATGGGGGTGACAGCATTATGTTGTGGGGTGTTTTGCTGCAGGAGGGGCTGGTGCACTTCACAGCCAGTTCACCACTTCAACAAAAAATACATTTTTTACTAATAAACATAGGGAAAGAGGCCAGCTCTACGCTGGGGCAAGAGGGGGCAGTGCCCCCTCAGACGAATGCCCTGCCCCCTTAAATCAAACCCGCCAATAAATGGACAAGTTGTCTCTCATATCTGCCTCCTCCACTCCATGCTGTGTGCAGGACAGACTGTCTGCAGGCAGCAGAGACCCGCCTCCTCAGTAAACAACCAATCACTGTTTAGTTTGCAAATGAGCCGAGCCTCAGCTGAACTCTTGTTCACTCTGCCTCCCACAGGCAGGTGGAGCGATGCTGGAGCTGCTTGCTGCTAYTCACTTTTAATATTGAAGCTTTTCCCGAGCTTTTCAGCCTCTAGTTTGGCAAAATGTCTTGAAAGATAATCACAACAAGTGTTTTTACAAAGTTTTTACTCACTTTCCACTCCAGTAACTTTCAGCAGCTTATAGAAAGCGTCACGTGTCTGCATTTCTCCTCCATGACTTTGTCAGTCCTGAACACGAAACTGTAGCTTAGCATAACAAGATAACCCTAACCTCTGAACTGCTGATAGTTTCATTCAGGTAATGCTGCATGATGAAGCCGTTTTACAGCTTTTTAAAACACTTCTGCTCCTGCCTGGAGCTGCTGCTAGTGTCAGAGGAGGAGAGAGAAGAGAGAGAGGAGTGATAAACAAGGAAGAGATTTCTGACCAGATAAGTTTCTGACCAAAAAAAGCAACTATATATATATATAT
>NW_013952820.1:34550-44550 GCF_001266775.1 Austrofundulus limnaeus
TATATATACTGTATAATGCTCTGCTCTAGTTGCTGTGGTTGATAATTCTGTTGTATGGGAAATCTTTGATGATTTTTTATTACTTTTCTTTTTCCTTTTTTAAGGTTTATGTTATTAGGTGAAAATCAGAGTTATATAAGAACTACCTGAGTAAGGGCTGACTATCTGAAAAATCTAATAATAAAAGGTGTAGGGCTAATATAATAATTTAATAGAATGTGTATAAGTTTTAGAATTCATAAAAATGTCAGGAAGCTGTGTGTTATGGATGTACCCACAGAAGAAAAAATGTCTAATTTCACAGGTAAACAGAGTTGATCTTATTTACCTTGATGTGGATGTGATCTGACCAGAACTCAAGCTAATAATAACTGTTTAAAACTAAAATAAGCTGATAAAGCAAATGAAATTATTGTTATTATATTAGCTAATATATATTAGCTTCTGTAGCATACAGTCTATATTAAGTATTTTATACAGACTAAATTTCTGAAATGTATTTTTTAATCTCAGCTATAGATGAGATTCTGATCACTGTAATTAGCTGCAATTAGAGCTTACATAAACTTTTACAAATTCACTAACTAGTTAAAGTTCTAATTATTCAATTAGCTAAAAAGTCTTGAAATGATTGGAATCAAGTCATTAATTATTGACTGACTTCAGGTCAACTTCAGATCATCATTAGTTGTAACCAATATATTTTCCTTATAATTCACATAGTTGTTTTACATGATTGTTGTATGAAATTAACATTAATTATGAGTTATATTATCTATTGTAATAAAAATAATTCTTACAGATGAAGTTGGGCTTACTGTTAATCCAATCGTCTTGTCAGCTGTGAGACATTGACCTCTTCAGGCACCGTCTCAGCTTCTCCATGATGTCACAGATGTAAGTAAGTAAAGTTTTATTTATAAAGCACCTTTCACAAAAATATATTCACAAGGGGCTTTACAATTATTAACAATGTAAGAATGGTGGAAAGATAAAATGAAACAGAATAAAACATAATTAAATATAAGCAACGTAATGAAACATCAAATCAGGATTAGATTATAAAATTGTAACTCAGAATATGCAGAGCAAATATACAAGGATACACATAATACATGTAAACAATGAGTGGACAGGCAAAGCTCACTATAGTGTCTTATAGGCCTATCACCAGAATCAGCTTTATTGGCCAAGTWTGTTGCTCTCTATGGTTCTAATTTACCTGAGATGCATAAATGCCTGATGGTAATCCAATAAGGTAAATGCCTCAGTGGCTCTAAGAGCTACACCAGCATAAATGTCTTCAGGTGGGAAACCCAGCTGGACAGATCTTAGGGAAGCTCAATTCATTTCTTGGAAGTAGGACACAGCAGACAGTAAAAACCCAATCATATGAAGAAAATACTAAATATAAATAACAACAACAACAAATGTTAAGGAGCACAGTGTGTACACATGATGCCCCCTTAATATTTCCATCTGCCCCCTCAAGAATGCATTCCTAGAACTGGCCCTGAGAGGGAAGGTTACTCCAGCAGAGGAAGTTGGGAGGCACCATTCTCTTTGCTAAAATGGTTTAGCCTTGAATCAGAACCAGTCAATTGGAAGTTGCCYTAATGGACAAAGACAGGCAAATTTGACTTAAATATGATGCAACCAGTGTGTTGTTGACAAGTTGTTAACACATAGTCTGTGTAATTTACACATGAAATTTTGATGCGTTAACATCACATACTTTATGTGTCATTTAGACATTGTATACGTGTCAAATTCACATGAAATGGTCATGCCTATTTGGCCTAGTAAACTTTCCTTATCCTGGTTTATGTGTAATTTTTCTGAGCATTGCACAGTCTGACCTCGGGTGGAACTTTTTGTGAAGATTTGCAGTAATTGCTTCTCTAAAATCATTTCTGATATCTTTCCACCCTGACATTATGCTGCCACACACCTGACTGCTCCATATGAGTGTCATAAATGATTTCTGATCACAGTGTGGTCAGCATCTTTTTAACYTTTTGTTTTAAACATGACTGAATTGCAGAAGGCTGGAGGGAAATTCATGCAGGATTTATAAAAACAACACTTAACATACAGTACGTTGGAAGAATAGCTCAGTACCAACCATCTGCAGAACAGCTGTAGAGCTGTATGTGCAGTTTGTTCAGATGATTGGCTGTTTGGAAATAATGGCTCTGATTGATTTAGGCTTGTTTGTTGTTTGTGTTCCAGCTTCAGTGCTGCTGGTTGTTGATCAGGCTGTGCTTAGGAATAAACGCTATCAAGCTGGAGTCAAGTACTCCTGTTGGAAGCTGCTTCGTCACCACTTTTTACAGCATATTTATGCATTTGATTTCTACATTTCCATCAGCAAACATGAGCAGCTGTTAAAAGCATTTTTGTATTTTCTGTTTATAGATAGTGATGGAAGTTTAGGAGAAAAATGACCAACAAAATATAAAAATCTTTCTTTGTTCCTCCTCTGAGATTTAATGCCCCATCTAGACGTAATGTTTGAATATGTTCACATTAAACTCCCATCAAATGGGTTTTRATGACCATGTGTGGTTAACAAACGGCACCGAAGGTTAGAATGGTYCAGGTCACAATCAGTCACACTTATTGAGTCATTCAGATGATTTTTAAAATGCTTTTAGAACTACTTAGACTCTGTGGATGATTTTATGTCTTTTGAAAATCTGAACAAACAAATAAATAAATAAAAACATTAACTTGCTGGATAATGTCAAATTAAAATAAACCAATATCCCAACCTGAAAAWTTTAACAAGATCTCCACCCATCAGGCCAAGGCCTGGTGTTGAGACCTGGATCCTTTGGTTTCAGGCTGCACAGAAACATTACAGTTCCGAAGAAAATATTATGTAAATCTTTTTATGTACGTAGTACAAAAATCAGCACTTCCTTTCAGACCAGTCCGTCACAGTAATTTCTCAGATTGACCAACCTAGAAACTAATCTTTTCTCCACTGATTTATTCATTTTATTTATTAACTCTTATTTAACCTGGCAAATTCCACTAAGATCAGAGATCCTTTTTGCAAGGTTGGTCTGGGTCTGAAGGCAACTTATTGTACAGGGTTCAACAAATACCACTGTCTGACTGGCCAGGACACGGAAAAGGCAAGTTTGGGCAGGTTGGTGTGTTCCGGTCCCTGCACAGCTGGGCATGTAAACTTTTTGTTTTTTARATGGCCATTTCATCAAAAAATTCTGAAAATAAATGAAGAAATATAGCATTTTAAAACATGTAAATGGGGTAAACCACCATCATTTCTCCCCCCCCCTGCAAAGTGTAAGTAAGACAAAAACCACTGTATATGTAATTTATTGTAATTGTTAGTTTAGAAACATTTAGTTGTGTACATGTGTGCTTTCACAACTGCAGAGTACTTCACACCTCAGCAGGGGTGTTACCAAAATGTTCCACTCTTCAGACCTAGTTGCTGGTGTCAGACTCTGATCACCAATAAAATGTAAACAAGCTGCTGGATTGCAACAAAAATGATACATTTTCACTGAAAACCAGCTCTGTGTAAACGGGGCCTGACATGCTTGGGAGTGTTGTTTTGTGTTCATGGAGGGATGGTAGGCAGGAATACTGATTAACCAGTAAATAGACTCTTCCAGACCTTCCACTGGTGAAAATCACTCAGGTGATTTTTGTATTTCATTACTGTAAGARGACCAGCACCAGGCAGCTGGACCCCAGTTCAATTAGGACCTTATCGAGGAATTAGTTACGTTTCCAAGTTTAGCTTTCTGGTGTCGTGCATTTTGTGTTTTCTCTTTTCTGAACTGACTTTTTAAGGTTCATGTGGTTCTGAGGTTTTTATTCCAGGTTGTACTGTCTCCACATGCACCTCTCTTTAAGTGGAGAATATTTGCTCCTGCAGGGGGTTACTGTGGACTCCTGCAGTTAATATGAAAGGAGAATCAGGGAGGGGGAGGTGTTTTAGCCTCAGGAGGTGTGAGCTGTGTGCAGGGAGTGTCTTTTCTTTTTCTTCTTTTTGTCCTCTTTGTATTTAGATCTGCTGGTTTTGGGAGTCAGTGTGAAAGGAAAAGCATTAACCCTGATTTCTGGGGTATTCAGGCTCCTCTGCAAGATAAAACCTTTCAAACTCATCTGGAGGATAATTCCTCTCATCATGCTTTCCTAGTTCTCCTGGTAAGACTCTTATATTTACCTCTGGCTGTGTTTTAACGTTACTTAATGCTAATTTTCCTGTCGGACATTCATTTTCACCTGCTTTGGAATCATCTGTTATACAACATTAAGAAGCAGAACTCAAACTAAAAGCAGGGAGCAGACCTGCATTTTCTCAAAGCTTGAATTAAATGGTCACATTTTTAAAGAGTTGAAAGCAGGCTGCTGAGGCTTGAGCCATACAGGATCATTTGAGGTCTCCACTCAGAAGATTTTATGACTATTTTTCTTCTTAAYTGTGGAAAACAGAGCTGAAAGTCTTATTTTAAAGAAGACAGATGAGAGTTAAAGTTTTGGGATGATTTTCAATAGAAGATCTACAGGTTTGTGTGAAAAGTAACCCAAATATTTGCTGATTTCCTCACACAGCTGTCCAATCAGGATGTGAAGGAAGTGTCAACATCAGTTTGTTGTTTCGGAAAGCTACTGAAAAGGTCACACTCAGCACTCATTAATCTGATGTGTGTGTGTGTGTGTGTGTGTGTGTGTGTGTGTGTGTGTGTGTGTGTGTGTGTGTGTGTGTGTGTGTACAAGGTTTAAGACTCGTGTCAGTCAAACATGATCAGTGTGCTGCTGGAGATTCTCAGGCTAACACAACACAACTGTTATTCTGCAGCTCGTCTGTTTAGCTACATGACAGCAGTCCTTGTTGTCTCTGAAACCAAAAGTTTCTGAATCCTGGTCTCAGAGTGGTTTTTGAGAGAACCTCGTCAAGGTGCGTGAGAAGCAGAACAACAGTTAAAAGCTGAGAGTAAAGTTCTGTTTCTCTGTCTTTTCATCATTAAGGAAAGTAACTCCGACCTTCAGGATGTAACGGTTTTGTTTCTCAGTCTCCAGAGTGCGTGTGTGTTGTTGAAGCTCAGCCTCAGTTGTAACATACAGTATACACCTTTTGTTTGTTTATTGACAATATTTTCTGCCACAATAAGCCGATATTCTAACAAATAGTATGGATAATATTTATGTTTTTCTGTGCATCTCTTGTACTCAGTATACATGTTTAACATCGGTCACATCATTTCTGCATACCTGTTTGTATTTTTTAACTGAATATTTCTTGGTGTAGTTTTGTTCCAAGCAGTGCTTCAGCTGTTGTTCACAGATCAGGTTTGATCTCAGAGGAAAAGGCATCAATCTCCCTGTTTGTTTCTGTCTCACTTCTTCTTGTTCGTCTTGCTGCAGGTGAACTTTGCACCCAGCACCTTTATTGTCCCGATGATTGACACCTCTGTTCCTGAGTCTTTCCTAATGACTACGGTTTGCTTTGCTGCTTTTTGAAATGACAATTGTGACAGTTTGCTGATATCAACATCCGTTTTGGATTTTCAGCACAACTGTTTGAAGAGTGAATCAGACCTTAACCCTCTCACTGTCCTTGCTGTACGCTAACAAAGCTAGCCAGTTAAAGTCATGGATGTCTGTTAGGAAGCCACCACCTGACAACCCCACCCCAACCTCCCTTATTCCATGAAATATAGTTTTTGCTCATCGTTGGCACATTATTCAAACTTTAGAGCAGCCTGTTTGGTGGTTTTTGTCACTCATGGTCTTCATTGAAGAGAAGCTCAAAAAAAAATGTCTGTGGATGTTTGAACCAGAGGTTTCTGTTAAATCCACAGYCAAAAAAATCATTGTTAGGCAAGAATAAACTGCTATTTTCTTTAAAATATTCTAAAAGTGAATCAACCATAGTTATAGAAAGAGCGATGTGAGAAACCAGGTCACAGAGAGAAACTTTAAGCTCATTTGATGTGCTGCAGTGACCAAAACCCAGTTTGTAATCAGAGGTTTATAAATCACAGGATMCTGCTTCTGGATCGGATCAGAGACTCTTTACAAACAGTTCAGCTGTCTCCTCACAATTACTCTAAGCTCAACACAGAGATACTGAGGCAGTGGATTTCTGACATCAGTGATAAAAAAAATCCTAATTTTATGAATTTGAATCAGCACAAATTTTACATTTGTTTCCAGTTAAGTCTTTTTAAAGTAGACTGAATAATTGGTTGGTTCATTCTTGTTCTTTTTCAAACAGAGAATAATGAGCTGATTAATAATCTGTAGGCATCACAGGTTTGGTGCACAGAAATCTACACACTTGAATCAATCCAACAGTGTTGTGTCTTACTGAGGGAAATGTTAAAGCTTTAATAACTTTTTTATCTGGCTGGATTATTGAAAGGATGTGAACTCTAGCCCTTATTTTAGCACACAGTCTCTCAAACACTTTTTCCTTCTCCAACTCTAATAGATTTTACTTTGTAAGTAAACTTTTACAGTCCAGTAAAACATATTTTGTCCATATGTAATACAATCAAAAGAAATCTCAAAACTTGTCTAGTTCTGAAACAAGCAGTGATCCTGGTACTGGATCAGAACTGGTCTCACAGATGTTCAGTTGAGGAACACTCACAGGTGCTTCATAGACACATGACATACTATATGTGGATGGGTGGTATGGTAACAGCTGGAACACCCTCCATTGGAAATTGATACACCCAAAACACATGGCCACGCCCCCAGCTATTTTCTGTATGGGGTGGGGATGGGTGTGGCCTGAGGGGAGAAAGAAAGGAAAATTTCATGAAGACAGGGAAGTTTCTTTTGGAAGAAATGTGAAGGAAACTCATCTGAGAACCAAGGAGCTCAAAGTTCTCWATGGTTGAAGGTGGCAGGAAGCACCATGGGTCAGGAAGCTCTGGAGCAGGAAAACTTCTGAGGACCGTCATGGTGGTGACGTTCTTTACCGTGAGTACATTCACCTAGCTGTACCTGCAGCTGCTGCACCAGGTTTGGTGTTTTGACATTTATTGAGGCACCAAGCTCAGTTTTTGTTGTGTTTTCTTTACTTGGGCTTGGGACAGAGAGAGAAAAACCCAGAGTGGAATTTCTTRTTTGGGTCCTTTTTGAAACAGAACCGAACACAAGCCATGGTTTATCTAAGTTTACACACAAAGTGTTATTTGCTGTGATAATTGTTTTTCACTGTTGTGCAACAATGCACTTGAGTTTATGAAACTGTAGCATTTGTAGGTTTGTTTTATTTAATGCTTAGGGTGTTAAGCACTGCGATATGCTTCCATCCTTCGTGAGGTTGTTGTATTTTCAAGGGTATTATTATAAAGAAAACAATTATATGTCAGGAGGGCAAACTGGCAGGTGCTCAAGACCTTGATTTCATGAAACAGTTGATGGACTACCACCGTCCTGTCTCTGGAGGATGGACATTGTGCTGTGCTGTCAGGGTCCCAAGAATCAGTACAAGTGCCCTGCAGTCAGACATTTGGGAAACCCACACCCTACCAGGAATGAGACCACTGGGCCTTTCCACAACATTGGCAGGATTTGTTCTGTCCTCTTGGCAGAAGAATTTGTGCAGACTGTGGTCCTCCATGGTGATATCCTGCAGAATGATGGACCCACCAGTCCATGAGTCCAAACCCATCAGTCTCTGGTGTTCATGTTAGCTACTCTCTGAGTGCTCAACCTGGTTTTGACAGTAACTGGGTGTTCTCATTGATAAATCCACACTGGTTTACCTCAGTGGACATCAGACTTGATAGAAGATTGAGACATACGTATAACACTAAATCCACGCAAAAGTAAAATATGTTAAATAAATGTCTTGTTCTTAAAAGCTGTAATAATGATCTGAACCTGTGAATTTATGACTGTGTGGGATGAGAACACCTTTGTCTCCTGCTGCTTGGTGTCATGATGAAAGCTGTGTAGAACCAGAACTGATTCTACTTGTTTTTTCTTCTGTCTGATTGTGGGGMTTTTAAAGGCCTTCATTATTCTCTTGGTGAAAGTGTGACAGCTAACGATCAGGAAGAGACACATACAGTGTCTCTGCTTTTCAATGGGAAACACTAAGAGGAACAGGAAGGAGGAAAGAAAAATCAAACCAAGATGATGGTTCCACAGGTGTCGAACTCCATTCTCGAGGTTCGCTGTCCTGTATGTTTTCTTGTTTTCCAGCTCAAACACACCTGATTTGCATGAATGGATGATTAACAGGCTTCTACAMAATTTAAGAAGTTAATTGAAYCACTGAATCAGGTGTGTTGAAGCAAAGAAACAAGGAAAACARGCAGGATAGTGGCTCTTGAGGACCTGAGTTTGACACCTCTTAGACCTCTGAGTAAAAGCTGAAACATGAACTGTTAATCTTGTTGATAAATTATTCAGGAGCCATTAAGTCCTGAACTGAGTCCTGCCAGCTGTAGGTGGTCTTAAAGACTTTCCAGGTTTGGTCTCATGTCTTTAAAGGGATCCCTGATTAGTTGTAACATTAGACTTTATTTGATAAACATATATTTTAACTGTAAAATAAAGACTGTAAAAATGCTGTAGGCTGTTTAGTTTTTATAATTTTTAAAAATATGTTTTAACTCAGACGGAGCCATTTTATTTCCACACAAAGCATTCTGGGTAAATGATGACGTGGATAGGTCCTCGGTGRGAGGCTGCTAGCGAGCTATATCCACCCTGAAGGTTAATCTTGGACAATATCTGATGATCGACTCTTTTAAATGAAACCAGAGAGCGTTGACAGAGAGGAGAAGGTAGAAATGGATGGAGGACAACAGAGCTGCTTCATGGAAGAAGAACCTCTAACGATGGTAAACCATGGCTAAAACTGTGGCTAACGATGGTAAACCACGGCTAAAATGATTGCTCTGATTTACTTATTAAAAACATGAAAAATACATAGAAATGTGTGTGAAAACCTGTTTTTATTGGTCATCAAATATATTTAGTCAGATTTTCTTCTCCTTGAATTCTCTATTTTTCTTCCTTTATTTTTGCAGTTTGCATGTGTTTTGTCAAAGACAGACAGATGAGTGACTGGTCTCTTTAAGCCACTCATTGTTAAATGACCTTTTGTAATTAACAGCAGTGTTTGGTTGTTTCTTCTTTGATTGCATCTTGGTCTGTTTGCTGTTTAGTGGATTTGACAGCAGGTCTGAAAACACTGGGTCAGAAGCTGGAGACGCTGCACTTCAGACTGCTGAGAGGGAATTTATCGAGCGTTTGTTTTCCTTTTATCACCACTGCCATCTCCCTCAGACTTTCACATCTTTGTTAAGTGGCTTTACTTTTGACTACCCCCACCCCCAGCTCAGTCTGCCAGCCTGGTGAGTTTTTGCAGTGGTTGCATGTGTGGAACAGTGGGTGCATCCTGATGAGTTACAAACAGCATCTGTGTGCTGCATGTTAGTTACAGTTTGCACTTAGCTCTACCACATACATGAAGCAGGGAGTTGGTTAACTCCTGATTAACTGAAAGCCTCCAACACAACAGAGTAGTGTTATTTACAAACTAACTTTAATAAGCAGTCCGTGATTGATGAAACAAACTACATGTGGTTCTAAATGAGTTGTTTTAGAATCAGTGCTGATGATCTGTTAGAGCGCTCACTCTTGGTGTGGCTTTATAAAGTTAAATTAAATGCAGGGGTAGACATAAGGAAATTTTCAAAAATCTGGTTATATGCCAAAGGTTTTGGTTTTACAAAAATTGGCAAAAATCTCAAGTAAATGTAGTTTAATGTCTAATAAAAATATTGATTTTCACAGCAGTAATTCTGTCTAATACAAAGGAGAAGTTGGACCAGTTTATGTCTAAATTATGAATCAAACTCAGAAAATAAGACTCAGTGAAACCTTCAGGGTTGCCAGCGGCATTTAAGCATTCCACTCAGACTCATCCCAGCCCTCGCTGTCCTGTTCTTCAAACAGAGTAAATGATGAGGCCCTCCTGAAAAGC
>NW_013952820.1:47359-50971 GCF_001266775.1 Austrofundulus limnaeus
ACACACACACACACACACACACACACACACACACACACACACACAAAGCAAATCTAAAGAAGCCAGCAGATTGCGCTGAATCGTTGCTTCATCACAGTCTCCCCTCCTGAGCAGCACATTGGCAGCAGTGGAGAGGAAAAACTCCTCATTAACAGAAAGAAACCTTCAGCAGAACCAGAACCAGAACCAGGCTCAGGACAGGRGGCCATCTGCCTCGACCTGCTGGGTTTGGGGACAGGAAAGAGACACAGACAAACACAGGACTGGTCYAGGTATATTTTCCTCTGGAACAGAGGAATAGCAATAAAATTAAGTCATGACCTTTGACATTTTTGATTTATGTATTTTTTTCATTGACATGTCAGACTGTTGTAAATGATTAAACTGATTTCTGCAAGAGCAAACAGAAAATTGTGAAATGAGGAGAGAAATGTTATCTTTATAGGTGAGACACATGTGTCTTAAGCATTTTGTTCTCAGTGAAAATGCTGTTAAATGTTGGCTTCTTAAGTTATTTACCCACTTGCGAAAAGTGACTAATTGACTTAAAAAAATAAATGACACATATGAGATGCACAACAACCTATTTTTGTCTGGTCACAGCTCTGACCGCAGATTCATAACTCAGCTGACAGAGTTCAGATTTCCCTGGAAGTTGCCAACAAGGGTAGGAAGCTGTAGCAGGTGCAGGGTGGGGGTCAGGGTCCTTCATGGTTACCAGACCCTGACTTCCTGTCTGTGTGTTCTCCTGGTGAGGGGCAGTTAAACTGAGGACACGTCTTCATTTATAACCAGAGCTCCACAATTTTTCTCTTCTAGGCAGAATTGTTTTTTTGAGGTTTAGTTAAAATAAAATGCTTTTTATATTTTTATTCACCGTMCTTTAACCAGGTAAGTCCCGTTGAGATCTCAGATCTCTTTTTCAAGGGAGGCCTGGGCCTGTAGGTAACCTACTGTACATGTTTTTGTGGGGTGGGGGAAACCGGAGCACCCGGAGAAAACCCACACAAGCACGAGGAGAACATGCAAACTCTGCACAGAAAGACCCCAGGTCCGAACCGAGGATCGAACCCAGGACCTTCTTGCTGTGGGGCGTCGGTGCTAACCACTGAGCCATCGTYACATTTCCTTGWGTTTTTGAGCCAGGCCACAAAAAAATCATTCAGTTTGAGCCTAAGTTAGTTATATTTTACAAATACTTGATTTGACTCAGTTTTTTCTTATTTCAAGAATCTTACCAAGTAAAATGTTCTTACTCCACTGGCAGAAATGTTTGACTTAATTAGAGTCAAATTTTCAGACTAACAAGACAAATAATCTTACACATTCTGAAAACAAGATGATTATTCTTACACNCAGTGTAAAGTTAATTAGTTCTAGCACATTTAATGTCCCTTCACTGCTCAGATTCTACTGACTCTTTTAAGAAACATCTTAAGACATTTTTATTCAGACAGGRTTTTAGTTGATGTGCTTTTATTGTGTTTTAACTGTTGTTTTTATATCAGTGATCTGTTTTATTGTTTTTAATTATTTTTGCTTTCTGTGAAGCACTTTGTGATGTTTGTGTCTGTGAAAGCTGCTATAGAAATAAAGTTTACTTACTTACTTACTTACTTACTTATTTTGTTCTGAGTTCATGAAATGTTTTGCTAAAAGATAAACAAAAAGAACTCCAACAGTCCATCCATCCATCCATCCATCCATCCATCCATCCATCCATCCATCCATCCATTTTCTTCCTCCTATCCGGGGTCGGGTCGCGGGGGCAGCAGCTTCAGAAGGGAGGCCCAGACCTCCAACAGTGTCAGTAAAGGCCTACAGTAACACTCAGCCTCAAACAGACCAGAGGATGATRAGCATGACTAAACTATAGGCATGCATGTGTGGGCAAGTGCTTGTCTGTGTGGTTAAGGCCAGTTAGTTGTATTATCTCCATTTAGGTTGGCTCCAAATGGTACAGTAAATGTACCTCCAGTGATTATTTCTGGAAACTAAAACATCTGTTCAGTTGATGATATTTTGTTAGGAAATTAGAGTGCACAAATAATTGGACTAAAATGAAGAGAATACATTAAGTAGATTTAAACATGACTAAAACCCTTCTGTCAGACAGTGAGAAAGACTTGAAGCAGTTTAGTGATTTAACTCTTCAGGGAGGAACAGATCACAAACTTGGTTGAACTAGTTGAAGTTTGAGAAAACAGAACCTGGACTGTGAGGTCCTGTCAGTGAGCCAAGTCTCATGTCATTAAAATCCTTCCAAACTGCTGATATTCAGGAYGATCTGAGCTCCCAGTTTACATAACAGAGGGTGATTACCACTGTGGCATTCCCAGGGTGGTGTGTGCTGCAGAGTTCCCCTACAGCTATGACAATCTGCACCTGGAGACCAGATAGAAACGGTTCCCAGAGCCCAACACACACACACACACACACACGCACACACACATACACACACACACACACACACTGCTGATCCACTTCACTGATTTCCATCCTTAATGAACCATCTATCAGCAGAGCTGAGTTAGCTCAGGCATGCTTTCTCTTCCTCTCACTTGTTCTCTTACATGCAGAGTTCACATTCCTGCCTCCAGGGTAGAGGGAGGAAGGGGAGGGATGAATTTATTCCAAATAAAACCATGTGTGGTAAATCTAAAGCTGTGCGCATGAGACATGTTTGTTTATAGGTGGAGGAGTGTGTCTGAGCACGTTGTAGAAAAAACCTGCAGGAGGTCTGACTGGCATCCAGATCTACCTGCTTTGGTTTTCTATGGTGGGACTAAAGTCTTAAATCAGGACCAGCTTCACAGAGCTGAGAGAAGTTCAACAAACACACCACTGAAAGGTAAAAAATAAGACGTTTGAACCTTTTTAGGGGTCCTAACCCCCCCCCCCCCTCATATTGGAAAACCCTAAATTGGACCCCCCATAAAGTAATTCAAGAATATTTAATTTTAAGTAAAGCCACACTACCACCAGAAAGCAACTACATTATTTTTATAAGCAAAATAATGAATTCATGTCTATTGAAAAGTAGTCCCCCCCCCCCATCATCCTAACAATGGTTCAGTCCATTGTGAAGTCAGATCTACTCTGGAGTCAAGCTACAAAGAGCATGTCACACCAACAAGAAAAGGAACGAACACAACATCTGCATTTTCAAAATAAGTCAGGTAAATTTGTTGAAATCCTAGRTATATTAATAAATATACAAGTATATTTATATTCAGATACTGTCACAAAGTATCGTTCTGTTTGGGAAGCAGATGGCAACATGTACCATGCAGAATGGGCAGACACACGATGCACGTGGATTTTATTTTGAAATCAGAAGTTTGAGTGAATGAACTTTTAGCTAAACAGTTATAGCTCGTCTAAACATTTGTGAAAAGAGTAGAAAATAAGTAAATGTTGCTTCGCCTCGTCCTCTGGATGCACCTAACAGACGGCACCTGAGCCTGGGAATCTCTCCTCCTGTGGACATCTCTGGCTTCACCTTCACCGATCAGTGGGGTTTTTATTTAGTTTTTGTGAGGTGACTGACTAAAAAATGGGACTGTGTGTGTGTGTGTGTGTGTGTGTGTGTGTGTGTGTGTGTGTGTTGGG
>NW_013952820.1:51193-60267 GCF_001266775.1 Austrofundulus limnaeus
GGTGAATGTGTGTGTGAATGGGTGAATGTGTGTGTGAATGGGTGAATGTCTGTTAGTGTAAAAGTGCTTTGGGGTCCGGAGGGACTTGACAAAGTGCTCTATAAGTTCAGTCCATTTAACATTTCTTATGGTTTCTAGTGTGATACATCTTTGAAAAATAAGCTTATATTGTAGCCTGAGCCACATGACCACATGACCCGGGTGTTAAAGTAAGTGTTAAAAAAGATGTAGTAAGTGTCGCTGTTTGGTTGCAGAAATTTCTTTGATGTGTCTTAGTTTTTGAAACTAGACTACAGAACTTGATCAACTAGTTAATGGTTTATCTTAATTTCATTTTACAACAGTACATTTGACTGTAACTTGTGCACCCCCCCAAAAAAAATTGCTCCTAAGAATTTCCCTGTTTGATGACCTCCCAATAATGAGAGGATTTTTGCCCTTGAGTGTAACTGAAGCAAGTCATGATGATTAAACTAATAAACTTCAGAACAATAAGTGAGTCTTGATGCCTGACATGGAACACACTGCAGCTCCTCTTTCTGTGTTTCTAACTGCAGAGTTCCAGGAGCTGCTTCAGGCCCTCTAGGAGTAAAAAATAAACTCAGAGTGGTATGGGGAATAAAACAATCTTTGTCCTTCTAATCCCACAGTTCAAACCRTGAGAAAGGAAAGTGACGCTGCTTCTTTTTCCTGGTTTCTCCTCCTCCATTTTCCTCCCATCTTTTTGACAGAGATAAGCTCCGCTTTTMTTCAAAGCTTCAGAAAGACACCAGAGCAGGGACTGAAACGGGAGCCTTTCCCTCAAAGGTGGAGGGGATTTATGGCCTGTTTGTGTATGAGGAGGAGGAGGAGCAGCAGTGGGCGGGGAAAAGGAGAACATGAAGCAGCCACAGAGGTCAAAGAACTAGAACAAGTTCAATCTGAAGAGAAAGAAAAGAAGAGTGGAGTTGATTGTTGGAGCTGAAAAGGGAGGAATAWAAAGAAGAGGGAGAGTTCTCAGCCTGCTCTGCGTGGCTGAACTTGGACTTGTTTCTACATGTTTAGATTGTAGGACAGGAAATATCCAGGTAGGACAGCGGGACAAAGGTTGCTGCTGCTGTTCTTCTGTTTAACGTCTTATTCTTATCAGGCAGCTACAGAATGAAACCTTGAAGACCAAGAAGGAATATTTATTACCTGACTGCCTTTCAATCAAAGTTTTAATATAAGAAGAAACAAAGTTGGTCATTTTGGTCAAACATTGCAAAAACTGTTTTGTTTTATAAGATCTCATGACATCTGTTTGTGCTCACAGATTATACTGAGGATGACTCATGTACAGTAATAACACATCAAACTGTAGGTCAGTATCTGTAAATTTGATCGAGTTGTAGACTTTTTGTTTGCTAAGGTCTCTTAGCTGCAGCAGCCATCTTGAATTGAAAAAAGGAAGTTAGCAGCTTTCATCATGCAGAGCAGTTTGCAGAGCTTCTGTAGTTCAGATTAAATTCACCTCCAGTGTTCTTTAAGCTTCTTCTCTCATCATGGAGCTGCAGCTCTGTTGGCAGATGTTCTGCCTCACTGACTGTAGGAGCTGATCTTTTCTCCCCATGTTGCTGCTACATCTCACAGGCAGTGGATATCACTCAGTTTCTTCCCAGCAGTCATTTAAAAGTTTAGTGTTCAGAAACACAACCCAGACCTTTGTTTTCCTGAACCACTGCTCCTTTCTGGGACTGAAGTTATTACTTGTAAAGTTTGTTTTTGTTCACCTCCAGGATTTTTTACACCAGTCCACAACCTGATTTTCAATAAAGWTGGATGGAGAAAGCTAAGATTACTAGAAAAAATACTTTGTGTCTGTAAAAAAGCTTTAAACAGATTCAGAACAGGGTCAGAAAAGGTCTCTGCAGAAACTGTTTTTTCTTACTCACCTCACTTAGTTTTGGTGGTGACATGTTCCTGAACCTGGACCTGAACCCAGACTTGACCTGAACCTGAGGTTTTCTGAGGTTCACACTGCAGTAAACATTCCCATGAATAGTAACTGATTGCTTCAAGGCAGTGAAGGACAACAGAGGAATGGTTGGAAACAGATTTGTTTTTTCTAGTTTGTGGGTGATGTCTTTGAATTTCCTGCTGTTGGACCAGGTTATTTGTTGTTCCACCCATGAGTTGTTCATCTGTCCCTTCAGTGCCGTTCCTCAGCTCTAAGGCTGCAGCTCATGTCTCTGCTCCTCATTCCGGCGCTCCACTCAGATTTTTACAGCTGCAGTTAGAGTCCGACAAGCYTTCTGAGCCACTCCTGCAGAATCAACAAAAGCTGCCTGTTAAGTGCCTCTTTAGTGGGACTGTCCCTCACTTTTATATCTTTGCTGGGTTTATTGATGCTGGAGGCTGAAAGGCAGTTCACCTCCAACTGAGATCTTTTCTTTCTCTTCATCTGGTTTATCTTTAATCTTCATACAATCTTCATTCCTCCACATTCATTTTGTCAGCTAATCTTTTGCCTCTGCTTTTACTTTGTCATGGTTTAATTTGCTTTCTTTTATTTTTTATTGTCTACTCTTTCTTATTTTTCAGATTTCCCACCTTTATCTCTCCTCTTTTTATTTTTCCTTTCCAAGCATGTCTGTCACCTCCTTGTCTTCCTCACCATAAACTCTCTCTTCTTTCTAGGGGTCAAAGCCCGCCGAGCGGGGAAACACAGCTGCAGAGCAGCAGCATTTCCATTCCTCCAGCAGAGCATGGAACCCTATTGTATCTGTTCTGTTTATTATTATTATTATTATTATTTTTCTGCGGAAAAACTCATACTGGAGCCCAAACCGCAAGGACTATGAAGAAGATTTTAACAGGATAGTTGAATAGGGTTACGGGTACGGAGGAGAAAAATAATCAGACATGTCANCCTCTAGCTTCAGGAGGGGGAAGTCCGAACCAGTGTCAAGAAATGCATCATGCATCCCCTTTCTCTTTTTCTGTCATTCAATACAACTTGGTACATCTTAACAAAAACATCTTTTTCTGTCCTTAAATTTTTAGATTCAACATCTTCAAGATAAACCTGAAAAGTCCGATATAAGACCACCCCCTGAGACCCATCTTGGAATTTATGCAAATCTTCTATAAATTTGTCAGACATATTTTTAATTTATACATGTAACCCCAGCACAGGAAATCTGGCGCAATGCCCAGCAGGCGGTGACCCTGACGTAAACTACCCTAAGCAGCAGTCCACCCCAGTACCTCCTGCTGTTTGTACAATTTCCCGGCTGCAGCTACCCTAAACTAAAACAGAAAAATAAAACCCYAAACCTGTCCATGCCCACCCACAGATGTCCCACAGAATCCACCAGCGGTCACTTCAGTGCCAGACTTCTTAAAACAGAATACTTTTATTCTGAATCAATTCATGACACATCCGTGTGCATGGACACCTGCWGAATGGAGAACCACCCCACACACATTCTCACAAACAAGGATAGAGAGAAAAAAAAGAGTTTGACCCCTGGATTTATTCCCAATYTCGCGCATGCATATCCCACKTTTGYATAAGGATTTTTTTTAAACCATGCGAAAATCCCCACCAGGAAATCACAAATTACAATTCATGGATTTTTCCTTTTGATGGGCAAATTATAACTGCCCATGCAGCCACCAAAAATTGTAATCTTGTACCCCACCTGTTTAGTGCAGTCTTTTACAGAAGACTCACTTAGGTTTTCAGAAAGAGCTCATAAAATGGCCTGACTAAAATATATTTTCACACGCAACACGCACCAAAAAACATATTAAAACACATACATATTTCACTAGCTACAGGGCCCAATTTATTGTATGGCTTTAAACCTCCACAGACTGTTATGTTCAAATGCTTTTAAACCATCTGTTCACCATCCACATTAAGCCACGTTTGTTATGACAATGCCGAATATCACGCTCCTTTGCTGAGCTGACACCCAGGCTTAGCTCACCAAAGCTAACACTTAGCAGGGCTGTTCCAACGCACCGCCACACAGCCCAACATGCAGAAACACAGATTGCCGCACAGTCCTGTTTGGTTATCAAGATGGAAAGRAAAAAAAGATTTTGCTCACCTGTTTTCTGGCYCCCAGAACGAACGTCGATACGGCGCCTCCACCGCAAAGCCTAGCAGCCGAAACACCAGAACAGCTCACTACTCGACTTGCAGCAAACGTCGGGGTCGCCAAAACTGTAAGAAAATTCATATTCAATAAACTGAAGTCGATATTAAAAACACCATTGTTAAATAAAATGATTTGTAGAAGGAATCAAACCATACAACACCAGAATTCTGGATCTGAGTGGGTTTATTGTCACTTGAGCTGACAGGAAACTAACACTGGCGAAAAACCAGGAAGTTCATCAATTTATACATGTTCTTCAGTGRCTGCGTTCGCCCCCTGCTGACCTACGGCTGAATCACAGGCATTCAGACAAAATTCTCAGCTAATGTCATCACAACGTTTGATTATGCGTTGTTATATAATTCGGACATGTAACTAATCTATATCAATCAAGACATAARAGATTAAACATTGTCAACATTACAAAAAGGAAAACCTAAAGATATAATGTTGTGCTTTTAACATCAGTACTATCCTCTAATAACTATAAATTTCTTCAATGGCACAGAAATTTCCTGTTAGGTGGATCTTTTTGGATTTCAGAGTTCCCCTCAGCCAAAGAGTGACTTGAGTCCAACTGGTCAGCCAAAACTGTACTCCTGTGATGTGAGTCTACAGTTTGGAACCATTTAGACACAATGTGTTTTGGAGGACCATAACTTTTGTCACAGCATGCATGATACTCAGATAGTCGGTAGTGGGTCTGCCAAAACGTGGAGAGCTTTGTCCATCATTTTAAGGTCAAGTCTGTTCTGAACCAACCTATAACAAAGCTCTAGGCTGATTACTGATTTATCAGCACCTAAAGTGTACTGCTGTAAACTGATTTATAAACGGGGAGTCAGTCACCCAAAGCAGGCTGAGGTGGACAACTAAATAATGTACACAGTCCAGAATCCAGTTTTACAAACTGTGGACCCAAAATTGGACATCATTTTCGTTGCAGTATGAAGGACCTCTCTGTTCCAACATGACCTCTTGACCCTACAGGTCATAGTTTCTCTTAAACTGAACTTTTGTTTTGAAAAATCTATCTTAGAGACCAACTCTGGCCGGGCTTTTCATTAATCTGTCCTTGTCCTGCAGATCAAGCTGACATGACAGTCTGTTTTAATCTTTTGTGGTTAATTATATATACTTAAAGAAAAAAGTCATTACATTCCTATAGCATGTTTTCTCCCTTATTTCAAGGGTATTGATCATATTACTGTGAACATAAATATTAATCTGAAATGTCATTTTTAACCATAGTTAAAATGTTAATTGTTTTTCTTTCTCTCTCTCATAAGCATGCCTGAACAGCTGCTGATAACTAAATGATTGTCACTGAAGAAAATGTTTTCACTCAGTAGCAGTGACCCTGAATAGTATTATTTTGACTTGTAATAACACCAGCTGCAATGCTGGTAGAGACAGAAGAGAAATAATTCTCTTTCTGTGTTGTTGAAATGTTCTCTGATGGAGGAGCCAATCATCTGAGGACAATGCAATTTTATTTAATTCTTAAACTGCAGAAAATATTGAGCTAACCTCATTACGGGTGTCTGATAAAGGCTGTTTTTGACGTAAGCCACGCTGTCTCACAGAACCTGCTTCTTGCCCGACCTCTCAGTTAGGCCCTACTGGACAGTTCTGAGCTCATGTGAACCCCAGCTAAAAGGGGTCCCACAGTAAGCCACCCACTTCTGAAGACGAACTGGATGTTTCCAACCTGGGTAAGAAAGTCAACCTGTACCTCCCTTAAGGCATCACGAATGACATGTAGAGCAATTCTGTGTTAGCCTGAGACATTTTGATATCTCTTCTTATCTGCAGTAAAATAAAAAAACTAACTTCTAAAATGAGTAAGATCTTAACATCTTCTCCCCAAATTGACAAAACTTTATAAGTTCTTAACCTGGGTCACTTGTCAATTAATTAAAAGAAGACAAAAATATTTCCTTTTAGGAAAATATATTMTGTTTCTTCTAAAAAGGTTTAAACATCAACCCTATCTAGACTTGTTGATTGATTGATGCCTTTATTGTCATTGTACGGAGCACAATGACATTACATTTAAGAACACCCATTCAAGAAGACACACATGACAAACATGAGGGAACAGGTGATCAGATCATGCAGCAACCAGCAGGAGTTGTGCTACCTTTAAATAGAAAAACGAAAAAACCACAGAAGGTTGGATAAGAAAAAAAACATCATATTATTTCAACAAAATGTGACACACTATGGTGTTTATAAAAAAAACCTCAACAAGCAAGAGCACATTTATCAGCCAGAGGAGTAAGTGAGTTTAGAGGGAATGAGTCTGAAGAATCCAGCCCCACAAAACAAAAACCCCATAGTTCAGAATATTGGTGCTGAATTTTTCATTCTGTGCAGCTCCAGGTTGACCTTCAGGGGATCAGATTAAACGGAGTGAGAGGAGGGAGGGGGGGTTAGAGCCACACGTTGACGTAAACACCAGGAGAAATTAYATCCACTGCCTTCAAGGCCACATCAAGTCTACCTTAATTTTCACTTTTAAACTATTTTCTAAACCTTATTCCTTTGTCTTTCATGTTACTATTTTTATTCATTATTCAGTTAAGTTGATTTTTCTATTTCGTACTAAATTACCATAAAGACAAAGCAGTTTTCTTCATTCTTATGTATTCATGCTGATGAGAAGAGTTCCTGCATTCTTACAATCTCACACTCCGGTGTAAATGAGTCTGATTTAAAAAGGGAGAATAAATACTGATTGGTAAATCCCCCTGTTGGGGGCACCAGACCAGACTTCCTGTTTCTCCACTTTGTTCTTGTTATATTATCAACTGGCCAGTGAAAGACCCTGTTGACACAAAACCAGTCTCTGAGAATAGAATAGAAACAAAATGAAACAACCTTTATTGTCSCAGGTGGGGAAATTCAGGTGTAGTAGCAGCACATACATACATCAATTGGAGCAATAATAGTAGAAATTAAAGACAGTAACAGTAAGAAATAAACATAGATCAAAATAAAAGTAAGAATAATCATTACTGTAACGGGCTATCAAGATGATGTCTGTGAATGACAATAAAGCAGATTCTGTAATGTACCAGGCAGGGTTGTCAAATGGGACATAATAAAGTGTTTTACTGTTCCTTTAACATTAAAATATTTTGAGTCAAAAAGCAGATATGTTGTGTATATATATGACTTAGTCAGTTATACACAGTAAACTGAGTGAGTGTTGTAAGGTGTGTGTTGTGTTTGGTGAAAATATGCATGGAAGAAGAGCAGCAAAAAATATTGTTTTTAAACAGGCAACTCTGATGCTGGTTTCACTCATACTCTGATCATGCAGTGGCTTTATGATCACAATTACACCCAAACATAAGGAGCAAACTAAAGTTCATTTGGACCTAGGATAATTTTTGTGTTTTTCCTACAAGCTACAGGGTGAGTAACAGAAAAAAGCACTGCTGTATGCAATTTATTGTAACTGTTGCTAGTTTAGAAGAAACTTTTCTGTAGTCTGTGTGTCGGCTGTTTGCACATGTGCACCTTCGCAGCTGCGGGGGGCTTCTCACCTCTGCAGGGGGTGTTAATGAAAAGCTCCACTCTGAGACTTGGTTTCAAAAAGTGCCGGTGTCAGAGACTCTGATTACTACTGACGTGCAAACAAGCGGCCAGATTGCAACAAAAATGTTTCAGTTTCACTAAAAACCAGCTCTGGTTAAATGGGGCCAAAATGCAGAGACATGGTTACAGTCACTGGTCTCTAACTAGGGCTGCTTGGGCTGTAATAAATCATAAGCCCTTTAAAGTAGCATCATGCATTCATGTTCTGCACATGCTAATGATATACTCTCACTGGTTTTGATGTCCACACCTTGTTTAGATGAAGATGACAGAAGAGGAAGTGAGAAAAACCTGGGTTCATTAGTTTCTATTGTCATCACAATATTAAAAGGAAATATTGCATGACTTATTCTTAATACTGTTCAACCCAAAATGAAGAAAGAAACAGAATTCAGAGACTGCATCTGAAAAACTAACATATTTTTGTAATTATGTGTCACCAACAGTCACATCCCAGTGAGATACAAGTGCAGGTCAGAAAGTTTGAATATCATAAAATGTTCAGTTGTTTATCAGTCAGTTTAGAAAGTGAAACCCATTTATTGCATAGATCATTATACARATAGTGAAATATTTCATGTCTTTATTTTTAGCCATTTTTGATGATTACAGCTTACAAATAATGAAAAATGTAATCAGGCTCAGGATGGACATCCATCTGCCTCTACCTGCTGGTTTTGATGAGACAGGAAAGAGACAAACACAGAAGGACTGGTCCAGGTGTATTTTCCTCTGGAAGAGAGACAAAGAAGAACATATTTGATATAGATAATTAGAACAAACAAACAAACATAAAAATAAATAAATAAATATAAATATTTAATATGGCTGCACAGTAGATCAGTTGGTGAAGCTGTTGTCTCAGCAAGAAGGTTGCTTTATGAAATTCCAGCCTAGGACCTTTCTGGGTGGTGTTTACATGTTCTRCATGTGCATGAGGGGGTTTATCCAAGCACACCAGTTTCCTCTCACAGATGAAAAACATGTATCCAAACTTCTCAAGCACATATTTTGTCTCAAATAAATGCTTGTTTTGTAAATTTTGAACAAAATCCCTTCCATATCTTAACACTTTGACTTAGCCGTCAAGAGCAGGCCAGTCTGTCAGAAACATTTTCTACACTTTAAATTTTACATCTTGGTAGTTTTGAGGTTTAACCTAAATGTCTGCAGCTCCATCCCTCAACAGATGACAGTTTGTCTAAAACTCTGCACAGAAAGGAGGAAAACCCTTCAAGGAACACTAGGCCTTTAATTGTAAAAAACTTAAACTTCAGTTACCAACACACACACACACACACACACACACACACACACACACACACAAACACACACACA
>NW_013952820.1:60277-62686 GCF_001266775.1 Austrofundulus limnaeus
CACACACACACACACACACACACACACCACACACACACACACACACACACACACACACACACACACACACACGACACGACACGACTTTGTCACTGTTCTTAGTTTGATCTGAATCTTTTCCTCTGTAAATCTGTTAACATCTTTGTGACATGAGATATTTTACAGATTGACCACTGAGTCTGGGATGGTTCTGCTCATGTTTGGGATGTCAGATAGACAAATAGAGTTTTAAAACAAAACCCTAACATTACTATTATCAATGACACTTTGAACATTTATCAATGTTTGGTTCTTACTTGCAGTAAGTTCTCTCCATTCAGCTCAGAGATTGTTTTTAAACCAGGTGCTTCCTCTTGGTAACTCTCTGTTTTCTTATGGGCTTCTGTCTAATTAAAGAGATTTTTTTTCATTCACATGGTAAAAATAAAATATTAAATACAGAGGAGGATTTAAATTAAGCTGGTTCAGGCAACAAAGTTAATTGTTTTTCATATTCAGTCTGAACACAACATGGTGCTTCCTCAGACAGAGAACTTTAACTAAATCACATTTTGTAATGTTCACTATGTGAATGTCTGTAAAGAGATGACTATACAATAGGACTAAAATTAAATAGTATGACAAACTAAATAGATGAATGGAGATTTTTGCTATGTTATCATTTAAATTATAAGAACATGGGTTCATTCATAAATCTCCTGTTTCCTCAGATGAAAAGATGCTGCAGGATACTGAAGAGGGACTGAGCCCTACCTGAACTGAACTGCTCTTCTCTTCATCCCCTATCCCACACCCAACACAGAGCCAACAGTGCCACTGTACCATCATGCACCTGCTGTGCCGCGGCCGTTTAAAGCTACTGGTGGTTCCTCTTTCCGCTATCATCCTTTTCACCTGGCTCTACCTGCTGGCTGGAAACCTGGAGAGTGAGTATAATAAAAACTTTAAACTGTGGCAAATATTTCTGAATGTTCTGTAGAATCCAATCCAGCTCTTCCTGGAGGATTCCAAGATATTCTCAGATGAGCCAAGAGACATGGTCTCTTCCATTTGGACATGTCCAGAACACCTCCCTAAGGAGGCATCCAGGAGACAGCCTTACCAAATGAACCACATCAGCTGGTTCCTCTGAATGTGGAGCCATATTGGTTCAACACTGAGTCTCCTGGAGAACTACACTTCTCACCCTATCAATAAAGCACACAGTATGATCAATCAGCATCCAAKAGGACGATGCATAGTCCCATGGTTGTTTGACATTCATTTTCTCACACCTTTCATAGACCCTGTGAGGCACACAGAGCTCATGGGAAATGTCTCCCACTGCAAGATACATCACTGCATGGGGTTTCTCCCTGCTGAAGTATGCACTTTGGGGGAGGGGGGGACTATACACAACGTTATTTGTTCACAAATKTGTCAAGTTAAAGTTCCACAGTCTTTGGTGGACAGAGTCCTCTGTCTGTTTTACCTCCATCCATGGGTTTTTGGACGTTTTAATTTATAAAAGTCTACTTCAGGGTAAAACAGTTGGATTCTGGAAGTGAGAAGTTGAAGACAAATGCAATGTTTGAGCACTTTCCTTTCCTAGTGAAGATAAAGAGCTGGTCCAAAGTTGCACAACAGGAATGGAACCTGCATTGTTCCTTCTGATCCTAGGGTTCAACCATCTGTCAGATGCTCCTCTCAGCACCACTGAATAGAACTTTCTAAGGAGTTTMATTCTTACGTATATAAAACACCCTCCAGTCCCCTTTTTCAAGAAGGAAACCACCACCCTTGTGTAACCTGGGTAGAATAAAGAAAAATGTTACTTAAAGTTTCCTCCCATTATAAAAGAAAAGCTCACTTTTGCATCTGACGCTGTTTAGTTGCCACATCACATTGACATGTGACAGTGGGCGGCGAATCAGTGTGCTATATTAACTGGAAGTGACTGACAGTCGCGAGACGCTAGGGAAGTGCTGGGAAAAAGTTTGCTGGAGGTATGTTTAAGTTGAATACTCACCATAGACTTGAATAAGATCACTAGACTGAGCCCCGCCCATACAGTCCACTGGTAGCGTCTGTGACAGCATGGAGGACCAGAAACGGACCAAACAGGACAACAGCTCACAGCCTTCATAGAGACTGATAAACAACAAGCTGAACTGGATCTGTTTCACAGACTATCTGTCATGTTTTTACAATAAATTAATAATTATGTTCATTTCATTCAACAATCATGTAAAACAGCAGATTTATACCAGAAAAATATATAATTTATAAGTAACAATGATCTAAACCAGACCTGAAGTCAGCCTGTAACTTAGACTTTAGCTAGTTGAAAAAAGACCTCCTGAATCCTACCGACATGTCTTCCCATGAGGAAGCAGAACCTGAGGACCCTGGGTCGGACTCTCCAATCTC
>NW_013952820.1:62794-67077 GCF_001266775.1 Austrofundulus limnaeus
GACATTTATAATATTATTTTACACTCTGTAGGTCTAAATATTAATCAGACATTTATAATATTATTTTACACTCTGTAGGTCTAAATATTATTCAGAGGACAAAGTAATATTTAATAGTTTGTGTTAAATTGTAACATTATTCAACAGAGCTAAACTCTGTATAAATGCTCCAAAAGCTAATATCTGCTAACCAGGTCAATAAATAACAGTGATTACATCGACTTTATAAGATTATTTTAATTTTAAACTGACTTGATCAAGTCTCTCTCTGCCTCTGGTGAGGAGGGGGGTGAAAAATCCTCCACCTCAGACGTTCAGAGATGTAACTATCTGCGTCGCTGTGGTCACTCTCCATGTAGCATCAATTATGCTAATGCTAGCTGTCACTTTCTCTCATCCTGGCCACACCTCAGTTCTCTAACCCCCCCACTTCCCCACCCACATCCCCTCCCCCGCCTACTTTGATGCATTTTTCAAATTTCGCCTTGGGGTGGAGTTACTGTATCTTTTCACAGGGGGGTAAAGATACACTTTAAAGGCAACACCTGTCAGTTGCATATTCCAATAGCTTTGCTCTCTTGACAAATGGGTGGATTTAAACAAAAGGGTAGTATGTTCTGAGTACATGTAAATACCAGGACATAAAAGCTGACACTCAAAACTCTTATCTCATGCATATCCTTTGATCTTAAACCCAAATGTCTTCAGTACACAACAGAAACAAGGGAATTTGACTTGCTGTTCTACTGTTGGAAGGGGTAAATAGATATATAGATCGATAGATAGAAGTGCCGTGAGTCATGTTATGTCCAACCCCTTAGGTTTTGTCAGGACTTGATATGAACAATGATCTTGAGAGCTGTTTTAATGCAGGCAGTCTCATCATCCTCTCTTGTTCTCTCAGATGGTCGCTCCCTCCTTCTGGCGCCTTGTTTGACTGACACCCCTGCTGCACAGGTCCTGGAGAGAGCTGTCCTTGAATCAAGGGTCCAAGAGGTGGAGGAGGAGAATCGGCAAATCCGACTGCAGCTCAGTCAGTCACTGGGCACTGCTGCTCAGCTGGCAGAAGGAAACTTTGGCAACCATCAATGGGGTGCGTCAGCAGACACTGTCCCAGATGATGGCGACAACACAGCAGAGGAGAAAAACAACCACACAGACTGTCCCCGCTCGCCCACAGTCCAGAAATGTGAGGTCAGGAAATACCCAACTGATACTTTAATTTAAAACCACCACCAAATTATTTTGACCAAAAAAATTATTCTTTCTAGATCATTAAATATCTGATTCGCCAGATAATTAAAGAAAAACCTTGCAGTCGATGTCAAGGCAAAGCCACACATTTTACATAAAAGAATATTGCATATTGTGAAAAATACTTCACTTATTATTAGGGGTGTAACAATTCATTCTAACAATGATTGGATTCATATTATGATTCTTGGGCGGCTGTGGCAGAGTGGTTAAGGGAGTTGTCCTGGAACCAGAAGATCACTGGTTCGAACCCCTGTTCCAGCTGTCTCGGTTGTTTTGTCCTTGGGCAAGACACTTAACCCTCTAAGGTATGGGGTCTAAATGGCTGTTTTTGACTAATTTTGAATTTACCCTAATATTTCCACCTTAAAAACTATTTACTTTGCCTTGTTTGGTATTATTATTTTCAGCACAGCCTCAGCTTTATGATTATACAGTGATTTCATTTTGACAAACTGCATTATCACAGTGAACTAAAAACAACACACAAAAAACAAAATCCGAGTAGGAAATTTTTTGGCTATTTTTAATATAAAATTCACAAAAACTCTTAAAGAACCACTTTTCTAACCTTAATGAATATCTGTAGTGTAAATTTCATAAACATGTGTACAAATTTAGCAAAAAACTAAATTATATCGATGTCTTTACATTAAATTGTGTGCAAATTTCCAGGCGTTTTTACAACAATTTACAAAATGTGTCACAATGACTCCTCCACAAATTCTCTCCATCCTTACAATGTCTCGTGTGTTTTTTTAATTTTACAACCATTTCAAAAATGTGTGACAACGACTCAATCATAAAATCTCTCCAACCTTATGTCTCGTGTTTTTGTTTTTACAACTGTTAGTCCTGAACTTTGGTAGTTGAACCATAGACGTATAGAGCAGGAGACCCAAAGATATACTGTAGAACTGCTCCATGTCTATTTGAGCCTATTTATATTTTTTCCACTAACTTGTTTTTTGCAGCATGTTTGTTGGTGTTATCACAGACGCTCTTGACTGGATCAGAAGCAAAAAACAACAAAAAAGTTTTTTGGACTGTAGGGGGACAGCAGACCTACCTGCACTCCATGGTCTCCTAGGTTGAAAATGGCTTACAACAGGGGCTTTCTGCTTTTCTTGGTGTTCTACTGTCCATCATGTTTCAGCTGCTGTCCCTGCTGCTACGGTCACCAGGGATCTGGTTCTGGATCTGGTCCTGGTCCGACTTCGTTGTGGTTTCTGTTTTGTGGGCCTGACAGAGTGGGTGGGCAACTCCTCCTCCTCCTCTTCGTTTTCCCCTGGAGATGAAACCAGCTTGTATAATGGGGTGCAGTTTGCCTCTGTTCCGATTATAATCTTTTACATATTCCATAACAAACAAACAAACAAACAAACAAACAAAGAACTAACCTGCAAGTCTTAATCCTCCACCGGCGTGCTGTCTTCCTCCTCTTCCTCCTCTTCTTCAAGCTGAAGCTCAGCACTCAGCTTCCTCCACCGTCAAACGACGACTCATTTTGACACACAGACTAAAGCTGAAAACATACTCCCTGCAAACTGCCAATGTCGGCARGGGTTGTCACAGTTTAATGATGAAAATTGCGTCACTGGGCTTCTCAGCGTCGTGTCGACAGCCCCTTTTGGCACAACCCGCTGGAAGAACTTTTGAGCCCCATCCGGTGTCCACGGTAATGTGTGACTGGTCTGAAGTTCGTGGACGTGTTTGTTTGTGCTGCGCTCGAGGGGGAAAAAAAGGAAAAATAATGACTCGCTCCCAGACTAGAAAGCAGAGTTTTATAAGATAGCCAAACCATGAAAAATTTATGGCTTGTTTGTGCTGAAAGCACTGCTGCACTTGGTTAAATAAAGGGGGAAAAAAACCCGACTCACTCCCAGAGCCGACACCAGGAAGTAGAGTTTTATAAAGATAGTCATACTGTGAAAACTCATGAATGGAGATAAAACAGACGTTGTGCACGGAGGAATCTGACTGATAAAAACTGTGGAGCTAAAACAGGACAGATGTAGATAAAAATGTCGGGTGAGTGACGAGTCTTTTTTTCTGCATTGTCGGCTGTTGTGGGGAGAAATTCCACGCAGTGACATATGGTTCAGCGGGAGGGGGTTTCCCGAGCTCGGTGCGGGGTGTCTCAGGGACTATGAAAGGTCTGTGCAAAAACGACTGCCGAACAACCACGTGACCACGCATCAACCCGTCAGCGTCGGAGCGAGTATGTTTCAGGCTTAACAACACTACTACAAACACTGCACACACACTCACACACTCTAACACGTCTGGTCTAAAAGCTAATTTGCTACTAGCTAAATCCAAAATGCTGAAATCAATCCGTCCTCGGCCTGGTCGTCTCCAAAACTTTGTGACCAGCCCAGAACCTAGTCTCTCTCCACAAGCCTACCAACAAACTGTTTTCATTGGTTGGTTTGGAAATGTGGTGTGTTTGAGGAAATGGGGAAAAATAGGTTTCATGGTGCATTCAAGCACTTTCTGGTCTCAAAACATTCTCTGAATGTGCACCAAATGCGTAAAAATGTGCACAACATTTTGGCTAAAATTATTTATCATTAAATCTGGTTTTATTTGGAAGTAAATAAAAATAAAACTAGATAAAAACATTGCTTTTATAAAGTTTGAAGTCCATGTGTGTCCCTACAGTGTATGAATGTGATTGGCACTGATTAGTCTCCATACATGATTGTACATGTTAGCTTTGTAGGAGATCTGGTAGAGTGCTCTGTGAATGGGTAAATGAGGACACAGATTGTAGTGTGAAACGCTTTGAGTATCCTGGTTGGGTAGAAAGGCGCTATACAGGTGCTGATCATAAAATTAGAATATCATGAAAAAGTAGATTTATTTCAGTAATTCCATTTAAAAAGTGAAACTTGTATATTATATTCATACATTACATACAAACTCATATATTTCAAATGTTTATTTCGTTTAATTTTGATGATTACAAATGACAATCTCAAATTCAGCATATCAGAAAATTAAAATCTTGTGAAAAGGTTCAAAAT
>NW_013952820.1:68905-70802 GCF_001266775.1 Austrofundulus limnaeus
CACACACACAGCGAGGGACACACTTGAGAAAAGGCACCAGCAACTAATTCATGCTATTTATATTTATTTAAAATGATTTTTTTGGCTAAGGCCAGTTGTTAAAAGAGCCACAGCTGGTTTATTCCTATTCAAATGGTTTTCACATCTTTTTTTCTAGAACCCACTGTTAACAAAAAAAATAAAAGTTTCCCCAACAGTCCACCCATAATTATTGTTGTTTATATATTTATTTTATCTTTGAGAGGGTAGATGGAGGCATTATAATAATTTATGACATGCTGAATCTTCATCCATCAACCTGTTGTCTCATGTCACGTCGTACTGAAGCAAGCAACACACGGCAGTTTAAATTTAGGCTCTTATTTTGAAATGATGGGTTCCACTTGGTTCTTTACCCAGAATGCATCGCTTCAGCTCTCCAAGAAACAGTTTAAAATGACTAATATATTGTATGCTTTCTTACCGAAGCCATAAACATATGAAAAATAAATGACCAAGAAGTAGCAAAACTTGCAGTCCACAACAACTTTTTACTTTAAATCAACACCATGAATAACACATCTGTTTGTATAAATGACTTCCTGAAACCTGTTCTGCCACTAGATGGCAGCGTTGTGCAAGAATGGCACATATTATTACTGGAAATATCTATATTCTAGTGAACTGAGCCAATTTTGCGGATCTATTTAGCTTCCACTAAAATATTTATGACATTTGTGCTTTAAAACTTGTGGAACTAAAGAAAATGATTAGCTGTTTAGAATTTGTGGAACTAACTTTTGAATTAGCTCTGCCCACCACTGCTAATACTGAAATTAATTGCAACCAGCATCTTCAGGTTGAGGTAACAATTGGGTTTACCTGCTTCTTTTAAATGTGTTTTTTCAGCATAAAATATTTTCAAAACTTTTCAAAAATATAATGCAAACAATATATTTCAGATTAAATGACTGGTGGTTGGACCTGCTACTACTTTCAAATTAATAAACAGCAGTACACTAACYTTTAACAAAATATCAAGCATGGCAGACTATTTTTTCAAAAATATCAATTTATCCACATAATATGGTTGTAGAAAACTTCTCTGTGCATTCACTTTGTTAACAGCAGTACTAAAAAACTCACTCTGATGGAACACTGATGCTGACAATACACAGGTACCATTTAGCGAGGATTGAAAGTAAAAGTAACACTTTCTCCCAAGATTTCCACATCAGGGCATTGTCAGTCAAAGGTAAAGCATCATTTGTTCTGTACCTTATTGCCTCTGCCCTGGCTGTCTCACTTTTTTTTCTTTGGGTGAAGGAATTTCCAACAGGGCATGTAAGATTTTTTTCTTACCATGAGGTGACTCATTTAGAGCTTCAACAGATTAATTTCAAAATATTTACATTTCTCAATTCTTATTAATACWAAAACCAAACTTTTGTTGGTACCATAAGAAACACCTGTGGTCTCTTCCTTGAATCCTGGTAATTCAGTTCAATTCAGTTTATTTATATATTGCCAAATCACAACAGTTMTTGTCTCAGGGCACTGTACACAAAAATACAATAAATCTAAAGAAGCTAGCAAACTGCACCAAATCTTTGTTTCATCAAAGTCTCCCATCATGAGCAGCACATTGGTGACAGTGGAAAGGAAAAACTCCCCATTAACAGGAAGAAACCTCCAGCAGAACCAGGCTCAGGACAGGCGGCCGTCTGCCTCAACCGGCTGGGTTGGGGGACAGGAAAGAGACACAGGTAAACACAGAAGAACTGGTCCAGGACTGGTCCAGGTGCACATACTTCTGGAAACGAGACAAAAATGAAAAAGCCATGTTGTTGACAGAAATAATTACAATAAACATGTAGAGAAGAGAGACTAAAGACAACAGCAGAGTGAGGAAATGTGC
>NW_013952820.1:76723-87283 GCF_001266775.1 Austrofundulus limnaeus
AATCTTGTTGTGCCAACCTAACTTCCCATCTCTGTGTGCAGACCTGCTGCTGCCCGAATCCCGTTCTCGACCTCCAATTGCAAATTCTAACAATAAACTTGTTAAACCTTTATCTGTGTTCGGAACTAATTCAGAGCTCACTCACKCMATCATAACAGATAACTGAAATCTCTGCCTCCCAATTCTACTTTTAGAAACTCCAGGAACCACAAGTAAACCTGCATCTCAAGCCCAGTTAAAAAACATAATACAGCTGTGTTGATGTCAAAATTGGATTATTAATGCTTGAGTAGTTTAAGTCATTTGTTAAGTGACTTGTTCAACTCTGAGAGTTCAAGTGAGAAAAACAAAAGTAAACAAACTGTTCAAAAAATCTAAATTTTTACTTCAACAAAATAAATACATGGATGGGTACTGCTAAAACTTACAGCTTCTTCTGTGTTTCTGCAGCTGATCCATGTAGCTTGTGTTTGTGCCGGTCACAACGCCACCAGAGATGTGATCACGCTTGTCAAGTCTGTCCTCTTTCACAGGTGAGTCTGCTTTTTATCTTGGGTCCATTTCTAGCTAATGTTTTGGAGCTGGCAGATGAATCAAGGCATCCTGGGAACTGAATAGGTTTTTTGCTTTTGAAAAATGTATTTTATCCTGGTAAGGCCCATTGGGACAGTTGAAGGTTAGGGTTAACATAAATGTTCAGAAGTTGTTCTCCATTACCTCTCTGAACTCCTCCCATGCCTAGGGTTAGATTAGGGTTAACCCCTTCCAAGTCCTCCAAAAAGGATGGGTAATCTGAAATGCGGTTAGGAAACCCTTATGTTTGAGCAGGGTTTTTGACTAAAACAGAAAATCAGTAGCAGAACATCAGTGGTTCTGAGTGGGAGGCAGTTCCTCCCAGTCAAGCCCATCTAGGTCACATTGTCATTACCCATGTGAACATTGACCCCAGCAGAATAAAGCAATCTCCAGCTGGAGTACAATACACCCATGCTAAAGACTCCAAAAAAGCTGGATACTAACAGTCATTTAGTGCGTAGGCACAAATGACTATCAGAGCACATCCCTCCACCCCAAAGGTGCAAGGACGCTACCCTCTTATCTACTGGGAAATCTCCAACTTGCAGTCAAGTTGGGTGGCCAAAAGTAGACCTACACCAGATTGGCACCTCTCACCATGGGCAACTCCAGAGTAGAATAATGTCCAGCCCCTCTTGGGGAGATTGGTTCTGGAGCCTAAGCTGTGCATTGAGGTGAGCCCAACTATATATACAGTGGGTTGTGAAAGTATGGCCAGAACTCTGCAGTTTTCACTCATTTACAGGCCAGCTGTCACTCTTTCAGAGATGAGGATGTTCTCATTCTTGATAGAGAGGAACGTTGGTTTGAGAGAGGAGTAAAAAAAGGCGTTTTTGTGAAGAAAGACCGTCCATCATTAAACAGAGGTGGAGGCCTTCGTTTTCAGTTGTCCCCCTCCTACAGCGCTGCCATTGGCAGTATCACTCCACAGGTGTTAATTAGGTGTGAACGATAGCCATGTGATGTGAGTATCAGTCACCTGGAGGCAGGACTCAAAAGCCCGAATTTTGCCTGAAACTCTCAGACTGAAGAAGTCTCTTGGAAGAGAGACGAAACGTTTCATTAAAGAAGAACCCGTCCAGAGGACCTATACAATTTTTTTTCCTTTTGGTTTTTTACCTGGATTACTGAGATGCATCAGGACATATGGGCAGTATTGTTAATTTTACTGATTTAATTTTATAAATCACTGATTGTTTGGATAAAAAAATATCAGTTTAATATATCATATAGGGGACAAAGTGATTTTTGAGAAGTGAAATGAAGTTGATATGATTTGCAGAAAGTATGCAATAATTGGTTAAACAAAATTAGGCAGGTGCATAAATTTGGGCACCAAAAAAGCAACTCAATATTAGTAGATCCTCCTTTGGCAGAAATAACAGCTTCTAGATGCTTCCTATAGCATGTGAATGTGTGTGTGCATGGATGAATGCCTGAAGTGTAAAGTGCCTTGGGTTCCACGTGGACTTGATAAGGCACTATATAAGTGCAAGCCATTTACCATTTACCATAGCTTCTAATGAGAGTCTGGATTGTGGCTGAAGGTATTTTAGACCATTCTCCTTTACTAAACATCTCTAGTTCATTCAGGTTTGATGGTTTCTGAGAATGGACAGCTCTCTTTAAGTGACACCACAGATTTTAAATGATATTTAGGTCTAGGGACTGATATGGCCATTCCAGAACGTTGTACTTGTTCCTCTGCATGAATGCCTTAATATTTTTTTTTATTTACCGTTATTTTACCAGGCAAGTCCCATTGAGATCTTAGATCTCTTTTTCAAGGGTGGCCTGGGCCTGAAGGCAACCTATTTTACATGTTTTAGGGGGGTGGGGGAAACCGGAGTACCCGGAGAAAACCCATGCAAGCACGAGGAGAACATGCAAACTCAGCACAGAAAGACCCCAGGTCCGAACTGGGGATCGAACCCAGGACCTTGTTGCTGTGGGGCGTTGGTGCTAACCACTGAGCCYTCATGCTGCCTTAGTAGATTTTGAGCAGTGTTTAGGGTGGTTGTCTTGTTGGAAGATGCAGCCCCGGCTTCAGCAGCTTCAGCTTTGTCACTGATTCCTGGACATTGGTCTCCAGAAACTGCTGYTATTGGTTGGAATCCATCCGTCCCTCAATTTTAACAAGATTCCCAGTCCCTGTACTGGTCCCACAGCCCCACAGCATGATGGAACCAGCCCCACATGTTACTGTAGGTAGCAGGTGTTTTTCTTGGAGTGCTGTTCTTTTTCCTCCATGCATAACAGCCCTTGTTCTGCCCAAATAATTATTTTAGTTTCATCAGTCCACAGCACCTTATTCCAAAATGAAGCTGGCTTGTCCAGATGTGCTTTAGCATACCCCAAGCAGCTCTGTTTGTGATGTGGGTGGAGAAAAGGCTTCCTCTGCATCACTCTTCCATACAGCATCTCCTTGTGTAAAGTGTGCTGAATATTTGAATGATGCACAGTGACTCCATCAGCAGCAAGATGATGTTGTAGGTCTTTGGTGCTGGTCTGTGGGTTGACTCTGGCTGTTCTCAAAATCCTTCGCTTCTGCTTATTGGAGATTTTTCTTGGTCTGCTACTTCAAGCCTRGACTTGAACTGTGTCTGTGATCTTCCATTTTCTCACAATGTTTCTCACAGTGGAGACTGAAAGCTGAAATCTCTGAGATAGCTTTCTGCATCCTTCCCCTAAACCATGACGGTGACCAATCTTTGTTTTCAGATCATTTGAAACTTGTTTTCAGACTCCCATGCTGCCACTCTTCAGAGAAGATGCAAAGAGGAGATAAACTTACATTTGCCCCCTTAAATACCCTTTCTTATAATTGGAGTCACCTGTGTATGGAGGTCAAGGGTCACTGAACTTACCAAACCAAATTTGAGTTCCAARAATTAGTTCTAAAGGTTTVGAAATCAATAAAATGWCAACAGTGCCCAAATTTWTGCACCTGCCTAATTTTGTTWAAKCAYTTWTTYCACACTTTCTGTAAATCATATAAACTTCATTTCACTTCTCAAATATCACTGTGTTTGTCCCATTTATGATATATTTTACTGATTTTTTTATCCAAATGATCAATGATTTATAAAGGTAAATCAGAAAAGTTAACAAGGCTGCCCAAAGCTTTGCACCCCACTGTAGCTGATATCTTTCAAATTCACACAAAAGCTCAGACTCCTTCCCCATCAGAGAGGTGAAGTTACATGTCCCAAGAGCCAGCTTTGGTAGGCCAGGGTCAGAGCACCAAGATCCCTTCTTTTTTTCATTGTGCTCCCAACTCATACGGTTCCTCCTGCTGGTGATGGGCCCACAGGAAGACAAACTCGTGTAGCTCATTTGGGCTGAGCCTGACTGGGCCCCACTAGTAGAGACCTGGCCACCAGGCACTCACAGACAAGCCTCTTCCCCAGGCCTGGCTCCAGGGTGGGGCCCAATAACTTATGTCCAGGCAAGGGACACAGAGTTCCTTGATATTTTTGTTCAAATGAGTTTTGTGTCATGTCTGTGATCTGCTTTTTTCTACAAAACTGAACAACTGAATGAGCATCCTCTGAGGCCGCTGATTCCCTAACTGTGTTTTAAAATTCTGCAGGTCTTCTGAACCAGCTTTAGCTCTGGAGTTATATTTTATCTGCAAGATTCTAGAAAGAATTTCAGCTTAAGGATGAAATTATAATGTTTGATTGTAAAGTCACCATGTGGTCATTTTGGGATCTTAAATAATTGGACTTGAATCTGTCTTTTGTTCATTTTCAGGAGAAATCCTCTGCACTTTCACTTCATCACAGACACAGTAGCCAATCACATCCTGAGCTCCCTGTTCCAGTCCTGGATGATCCCATCTGTTCATGTCAGCTTCTATGATGCAGATGAACTGAAGGTAAAAAATGCTCTTCCTCCTATTTGTGTCAAAATTATTTGAAAATATAATTTTTATTCCAAGCAGGCGTTTTGTGATCAGTTAAAGCAATCTTGATCAGTGGTTTTTCAGACTTTCTGAAGGTGTATCAAAGTTTTTCTTTTGAATTCAGCAGCTTATTTACCTTCGGCAGTTTACTTTTTCATACAATACAAATTTATTTCTAAAGCACTTCAAAAATTCAACACTATTGGCCAAAGTGCTGTACACTAAAAGAATCAAAAACGCAAATAAAATAAATAGGAATAAAAATTTAACATTAACACATTTCAAAAACAATTTAAAAAACAATAAAAACATTAAAAACCAACATCTTAAGTTGAAGCCAAGTGCTACATCTGTTTAATAACAATATAAATAATAATACATCAAATATATATAGCACTTACTAGGATACTCAGACTCTTCACAAGAAAAAAAGGGGATTTTGGTGGGTAGGCCAGGTTGAATAGATGAGTTTTGAGTAGTGATCTGAAMAAAGAGCTAGAGTTCCTGACTTTTTGAGGAAGAGAAGTCCAGAAGGATAGGGCAGCAGCAGAAATCAGGGTATGGTGCTTGGTTTTATTTTTTTGTAAAGAATTCTTTTTGTAAATAARTTTTTATCAAGTGATTTCTTTTAATGATTTTACAGATTTTGTGCACATGTACACACCTTTTCTGTGTTTCTGCCTTCTCTCACTGTTGGACTTTAAGGCCAGCAGAACCTGGTTCACAGAAGCTGCCAAGTTGTGTATTTGGAACAGTCTGCACACTAGAGATGTGGTCTGGTCTAAAGTAACTACTCCAAAAATGAAGTGTTAAAACACTGATTTATGCATAAACCTCAATTATTTTTATACAAATTTAGGATAAAATTATCATTTTTGTTAAAACATTTTCTCCAACTGAGCAGATGGAGATTCTGTCAAGTTTTGCTTTTTTAAATGACAGCATAGCTAATTGAGTTAGATAAGTCAAATCAAAAACTGATTTCCTTCAACCTCAAGTTGATGAATGTGTTCTAAGTGAAATCTAAAAGAAAAATAAATAAATGTTTGTAGCMTTGACCTGCTTCAAATCATCGTGTTTTCTTTCCACTCAGTTTTTTTTTGCTACACAATGAGTTTTTGTGCTGTCAGATGCTTTAACCTGCAGCCTCTTTTTGCTTTTCATCGACTCACATTAAAGTGGAGAAAAGGAGCCGTGACTCTAAGCCAAGTATATCTGCAGATGATGCACTTATGCAAATTCAATTACTCTGAATTGAGAGAATCAATTTAAAACACTGTTTGCATTTATTTTAAAAAATCTCCAGCACCAAAAATATGCAGAAAGCATCTTTGTGTTTAGCCATGTTTGTAATATTTTTTATGAATAATGAACTCTCTGATGCTGGTTGTTTCAAACCAATTACAAACTCAAACCATGTTTGTCGGATTTTCATTTCAGTCTGAGGTTTCCTGGATTCCCAACAAGCATTACTCAGGTATTTATGGCTTGATGAAGCTGACGCTAACCAAAGCTTTGCCCTCCAACCTGTCAAAGGTTATTGTCCTGGATACAGACATCACCTTTGCAACTGATATTGCCGAGCTCTGGGGCATTTTCAAAAAGTTTAGCGGTGAGTCAATTATCTTTATTTCATATTGTTTATATTCTGTGTGTAAAGATTTCACCATAAAGTGGAAATCTAGTTTAGAGTACGTCCATAAACTTATTCAAACATATTAAGTGAAATCACAAAAAAGTTGTGATGCTGTGTAAGTAAAATAAAAACAGAATGAAATGTGAAAATCTCATGAACCCATACTTTATACGCAATAAAACATAGTTACCAGATCAAATGTTAAAAGTAAGAAACTGTATATTTTTGTGGAACAAAATTAGGTCATTTTATATGTGGTAGTAAAAAACATTAAAAAGACAAGACAGGTTCATGTTTTTTTTTAACTGAATCCTTCTGTGTTCTCTCTGCAAACAAGAGTCTGTAAAGAAGAAGACCAGTTCTGGAGATTTTTGTGTGATTTTTCTATTCTTATCTGATGTAGGATTCTAGCTGTCCTACAGTTCTGGGTCTTCTTTGCTGAATGGGACTAAATATGTAACTTATATTCACTTTTATTCATTGATGGTGCCTTTCCACAAAGCTCTTTACACTCATGCTGACCATTACCTAATTGGTTACATGATTCTTCTCCAGCTCCCAGGATCATTGGGACACTCAAACCTCTCCATCACGATAAGATGGCAGGCCAGAGAGAGGGGCTGCGCTTTGTCTGATCCTTTACCTAGGACCTGTTTGCCTTGAGTGACACTACCAGGGGGCTGTGGTAGAGTGGTTAGGGGAGTCATCCTGGAACCGGAAGGTTGCCGGTTCGATTCCCGTCCAGTCGACTCAGTCGTTGTGTCCTTGGGCAAGACACCTTACCCGCCTTGCCTYCTGATGYTGGTCAGAGGGTCCGGTGGCGCCTGTGTATGGCAGCCTCGCCTCTGTCAGTGCGCCTCAGGGCAGCTGTGGCTACAATTGTACATTACATTGATTGTTAGGATAAAAAATCAGTTAAATATATCATATAGGGGACAAACACAGTGATCAATAATTTATGAAGATAAGGGTAAATCAGGAAAATTAACAAGGGTGCCCAAACTTTCACATACCACTGTATATATGATTTTAGTGAAGGAATAAACTGATCAGCACCCATTTTAAAAATATGTCAGACTATTGGTTATAAATAAACTAGCAAAAGCCCTWTAAACATGTAAAAATGTCTTGACAACAGATTGACTGATGGCCTGTTTTTTTTTTTRCAGAGAAGCAGGTGATCGGTCTGGTGGAAAACCAGAGTGACTGGTACCTGGGAAACCTATGGAAGAACCACAAACCATGGCCAGCGCTGGGAAGAGGTTTCAACACAGGTACTCAGCTTTTTGCTTTTTAAACTCGCTTTTATAAACTAGCTTTTATTTTAAGTTCAGTTTGAGTTATATGAGGAATTTGGAGTAGGTATTTTTTCTGATTTAGTCTTATTTTACTCATGCTTTTAATTAGGTTGTATTAGGGCTGGGTGATAAATCAATTTTATCGATTAATTCGAATTTTCTGTGTATAACAATTTAAATTTGGGGAAATYTGGATTCCCCCCCTCGAGTACACTCTTTAGGACTTCCGTAGTTCAGAGGTCTGTAGTTTATTTTCTGTAATTTGTATTTTCTGTTTAAGCCACAGGACATGCATGAAGATGCAGTAGACAGGCTTGTCTTCCTTGCGAAAAATGTGTGGGGAAAAAAAGCCATCAAGAATGTACTTACTGACTTTGCTTGAATGTATGTTTTWAACAGGACTGTTAATTTTGTTTACAGTAATTTTCAAACTAACTTATTGTGTTTACTTGAAGCTGCACATATTTTATTTATATTTTCATTGTTTACAATGGCGGGACCTGCCATCTTGTTTTACAAGCATGATTTATAGCTTGAATTTTTGTTGCACTTTGAATTAAGGTCAACTCCCAGAAGGGATGGTTCAAATAAAAGAGAGTTTTAAAAAATATTTTCTGTAATTTGTGTTTAAGAAAGCAAAGGAACAATGCAAATCGATTAAAATCGAAAATCGAATTTGGGATGAAAACAATGGGAATTTTTTTAGGCCATATTGCCCAGCCCTAGGTTGTATGTTTATGCAGCACTTCGGTCAGCACTGTTGTTTTAATATGTGCCTGATTAATTGATTGATTGATTGATTGATTGATTGATTGATTGATTGATTGATTGATTGATTGATTGATTGATTGATTGATTGATTGNGATTGATTGATTGATTGATTGATTGATTGATTGATTGATTGATTGATTGATTGATTGATTGATTGATTGATTGATTGATTGATTGATTGATTGAAATGTTTCACAGTAGAATGCCAGTCTGCCACATACTGAGAATTTGTTCACAAAACTGGCTGGTGTCACATATAATCAAAGAAACACTGGAGCCAAAGGTTCTTTCTGCTGAAGACACTTTAATTTCATGGGAAGTAGCATCAGTCTCTATAAAACTCCTGTTTTTACTGCAGGTGTCATTTTGCTCTACTTGGAACGATTGCGGAAAATCAACTGGGAGCAGARGTGGCGACTAACAGCTGAGAGGGAGCTAATGAGCATGCTCAGTACATCACTGGCTGACCAGGTTAGAAAAATGATAGCTTTCACACTTTGAAGATGCTTCATTATAATAAATGACTGAAATTATATAGCACTTTATCAAGTTCCTCTGGACCCCAAAGCACTTTACACTTACAGACATTCACCCATTCATACACACATTCACACACTGATGATGGTTAGCTACATTGTAGCCACAGTTGCCCTGTGACACACTGACAGAGGTGGGGCTATCATGCACCAGCGCCACCAAACCTGGACCCAAGTAAGGTCATTTTTGGGAAGTGAGGACATTTTCCTGGTCCTCATTTTTTTCAGTTCTACTGCGCTCTACTAGTTAGGTTTAGAAGCAGGGACGTGCACAGATAGATGTCAGGTGGTGCTTGAGCACCTGCCCTTTTCCCTCCAGACCAATTGCCCCTGTTGAACCCACCTTTTTTTGTTATGCTCCATCTGTCACCCTTGGTTGCACTTCTTATTAAGTGAATACAACTTTAATGGCAACAGTGTTAATATTATTAATAATAATATTGCCCTCACACCCCCTCCCTTCACCAAACACACGTGCGAGCCCGCAGAGCTCACTCCTGCGCTGTCCCTCGGTGAACACGCTGCGTGCACGTGCAGGAAGAGAGCCGCTGAAGCAGCTCCTCTCTATAATAAGCAGGTAATTTACCCCCAGGRAAACTGTGTAGGACTGTCTTGCATTTTTCACTCTTGTCCATGCATCGCGCAAGTTGAAACAAAGTCTGCGTTCCACTGATCAAATTATGACAAGACAAAAAAGAAGAAAAAAACAAAAGAAAGGGAAACAATCGACAGATGTTTTTTATTGGCTGCAATTTTCAACCCTRAGAAAATGCCTCCTTATTTCTCTCTGCCTTCTKTGCAGAAGGAGGAGGAGAGAAGAGAAAAAGGCAAAGARGCAGCGGCTGCCAATCAAACACACAGCAGCGTGTCCTGCGTGCCGCCGCCACTAACAAATATCTAAACACGTGAAAGAAAATGGATTTTATTTATGCAGAATGTGATGGAAACTATGTCAAAAATACAGCAAAAATAAGTACTGGAAAATAGGCGATGAAAGTGAAAGATGATTCTCAGAGAGAAAATTGCCAAACTTTTTTTCCTGAAGGAAAACACAGAGTGAAGCAACTGTCTGTAAGAGATTCACACAAGAAACAGCTCAGATCATCTGACCTGCTTATGGTTTTATTTTTTGTCATGATAAAATAAAAAAGAAACAAAACTTTAAATATTTTTAACCAAAGCATTTTTTTGATAAATTTCAAAATGTATTTAATAACAATATGTACTTTTTTCTTAAAACCCTTTAAAAAAACGTTGTGTAATTACAGCCAAAGCAGAGAGGAATGAATGTGTAAAGTGTTCATTTTAAAATAACACAATGTGATGGTCCACAGGATCTGAAGTTAAACTTCACTTCCTGTTGTCTGTAAAGACTAATGAGGCAAATATTAATAAAATTAAGTTTGAAGTTTTTAGTATTCTTTGATTTTAGTGTGGAAAGAGAATTAGCTTTAGTTTTATTTTTCTGTATTTTCTTTTCATTTTGTCAAACATTGAATAATGAATGCTAACAATGGGTTCTTCTTAAATTTAATCTCTTTGTCAGGTTTTGTGGGCTCTAAATGCAACATAAACCATAATTTGGAAAATAAAATGAGTATAATAAGAATAATTTGATTTTGTTTTAATAAATATTAACAGAAATTGTCTCTTGATCTGGACTAAGTGTGGAACTTTCGCCCCCTTGTGAATTCGACCCCCCCTGTGTTACAGTGACACATTTTAACAGTAATTTAGAGTCTGATTAGTTTAAATGTTGTAATTTATTGCACTGACCTTTGTCACCAAGTTGTTTCACCCAAATAATCATATTTCATATTGTTGGTGTTTTAGCT
>NW_013952820.1:87962-89571 GCF_001266775.1 Austrofundulus limnaeus
AGAGAGAGAGAGAGAGAGAGAGAGAGAGAGAGAGAGAGAGAGAGAGAGAGAGAGAGAGAGAGAGAGAGAGAGAGAGCTCTTCTGTCTGTTGCTCATACTGCCCACACACTTCACATTCTTCTCCACAGAAAGTGTTTTAGGACAGCAGAGAGGGTCAGAGGTGTGATGGAGAATCTATTCTAAGAAATCAGCTGTTTCTCACTGTTTTGGAGCAAATCTATATCATCCTGTAGATGAAACCTACATTTGTATCAGTGTGAGGTTACAGGGTTATTGATCAAAACAGTGACCAAAACACTGCTTAGCAAGTAGCTGAGATTCCTGACTTAGAAAAACTTTCCAGCAAAAAAAATAAAAACAGGTTAGGGTTAGGGTTACCTCAGTCACACTTGAAGGACTTGTATTAAAACTTGCAGAGAGTAATCATTAAATGTACATTTACAACATTTATCATTTGCCTTTGTTTAAAGCTTTAGCATTAACTATTGGAGCCAGTCCTGTTTGTTTGTTTGTTTGTTTGCAAAATATATTAACCCTAAACAGATTTTATGAAAATTAAAATGTATATCTGATTATCATTTGAAGTTAGTCCAAGTCAAGATGTCCACCAGAACTAATTGAGTTTAGACAATACAAAATGAACACTTTTATTGAATGTGTGAAATTATTTTATATATGAAATATTAGGTTTATTATGTTTCAAGTTAAATGATGACCTTAATACAACAACAACAAATATAACTGAAATAACCATGTATGTGAAATTAAATAATCACAATGACCAAATTTACACATTTAAACTTAATTATGAAGCTCTCTGAAGTTTGATTTAGCTTGTATCTACAATAATCCTTTGCCACAAAAAATTATTTTAACTCAGCAGTTCTTTAATTCTGAATCTGTCATCTGAGTAGAACGTCCAACAGGAAAAAAAAAAAAAAAGGAAGGGAAAAAAGTCAATTTAAACAGGAAAATGAATTCTAACACAGCTTTGAGGAATATTCTGACCTGAGCCAGCTGACATTCTGGGTTTTTATTTAAAAGTTAGAKAACTTAAAGAGGAACTTACCCCAAAATCAACTTTTTTTGCAAATAAACTGTCTAAACTGTGCCCTAAGGGTAATACCTTTCTATTTATGACTAAAATTCAACATTTTGGTCTAAAATTGTTTAAATATACAATATTGTGTCTAATAACGAATTTGTGCTGCTCTTTATGGGTTAAACTGTGGCTACTACATTTGAATTTCGGTTTTCATTCAAAAAAGTACTGTATGACGTTGCTGGTACTGTGTGATGTCTCACAGCACAGTGTTCAGTAGAAAAGTCTCTCTGTAAAGACACGCCCTGCTCAGATTCAGGAGTTAGCCATAGCATTGTTGATCGTATCTGTGGTAGAGGCTGCCTTCTCCTTACTCACAGTAAAAAAATGGAGTCTATCAGTCATAAAACAAACTGAATTAACTTACACATCCTCTTTGTGCTTCAAGATTTGTTTTAAACTGTGGTTGCTGTGTCAGGTAGTTTCAATCAGGCCAAAATGCACATACGCACACACACATTGTCCCCACGATGTGGGAAAAATGTCCACACAAACACGGCTCCACAG
>NW_013952820.1:89637-90825 GCF_001266775.1 Austrofundulus limnaeus
AGCTTAATGTGTTCAGGAAAGAATGAAAGGTGTAGAGTTGAAGTTCAGCAGCTCACCTTGCCGTACGTCCTGTAACTACAGGTAAACAAGAACAGGCTATGTGTTCCCCGGAGCGGACACCGCAGGCAGCGAGAGGAGAGAAACTTACCTCGAGGAAGTGATGAAGAAAAAAAATACGTGGATGTTAGCTGGATGTCTGTGATTAGCTATTTAAACAGCTCCTGCTAATTTTTCAAGCAGGTCCTGGTCCGGAACCAGACAGTGACTGCTCCTGCTGTCACCGAACTGGACCCTCGCTGACGCTGCTCTGCTGCAGGTTGCTCCATGTCAGAACATCCACAGGTAGTTTCCCCACAAAGACTAAAAATGCTGAGGTCTTTATAAACTTAGGAACATTTTAAAGCTGTGAGGATTAAATTAAAACAGGATCACAACAAACGCTAATTAAAATATGTCCGGTTGGATTCGGATCACCTTAGGGTTTTTTTTAGTCCTAATCTAAACTCTATGTGAAAAAGCAACCTTTTATCTGTTTAAAAATTTTATTTAACCACAAAGAGAAGTTAATTCAGTTTATGTCTGATGCCTCGCTGTGCAGGTGAACCGAACACTCAGTTAAAAATAGAGCCTCCGCAGTGGAGGAGTTTTTCACATCAGGACATCCAGACTCCTCTGTTGCTGGGGTGGGTTGGTGCTTCTGTCCGGGGTGTTGTGGTGTGTCAGAGGGAGTGCAGTTGAGGCTGCAGTGTCCGGAATGATCCGGGGGACWGATCACTCATCAGGCCCAAACTGAGCTGTATTGTGAATTTTAATGGGAACAGTGAACCAAACAGAAATTAAAATATATTCTTTCTGTTCTGTTTTGGACCAAAGTCATATTTTAACAGTTTTTTGCCTGAACTTTACATGATTACATGTTGTAACATATATGTACATAWATCATGAAACTTTATTTTTTACAAAGTCATTTATTTAGAACATTCAGAAATGTTTTCAGGAATGTTAGCTTGTCAAATTAAGCTAAAGCTACCTGTCACGTTGTCTTGTCTTTAAAAAAACTTTATCTCATCCTGGCCACAACCCCCCCCCACTTTAGGCCATGCCCCTCAGAGTCTCCCATCACTACCCACTTTGTAGGCATTTTTCAAATTTGCCTTGGGGTGGAGTTATCCTTTCACAGGGTGGGGG
>NW_013952820.1:91593-96261 GCF_001266775.1 Austrofundulus limnaeus
CCACATAGACTCTGCATGTAAACTGGCTGCTCTGGCTGCTCAAAACGTGTTTGGTGGGAACCTGGCTTTAGAGATAGGCTGAGAAGCTCAGTCATCCAGGAGGGACTCAGAGTAGAGCCGCTGCTCCTCCACGTCCAGAGGAGCCAGTTGAGGTGGTTCATCTGGTTAGGATGCCTCCTGGACTCCTCCCTGGTGAGGTGTTCTGGACACGTCCCACTGGGAGGAGACCCAGAGGAAGACCCAGGACACACTGGAGGGACTATGTTTTTCAGCTGGTCTGGGAACGCCTTGGAGTTCCCCTGGAGGAGCTGGTCCAAGTGMCTGGAGAGAGGGAAGTCTGAGTCTCTCTGCTTAGGCTGCTGCCCCCAKGACACGACCCCAGACAAGAGGAAGAAAATGGATGGATGGACGGACACTTTATCTTGTACTTGACTTGTTTAACTGTTACAGTGATGAAGATAAAGTCAACATAGGCTACCAATAAGACCTTTAGTAGTAAAAGTCAAATAAAAGTGATAGTGCCCATGAAATACTGTAATTCCATAAACAGATTTCAAAAACAAACAAAAATATGTTATTTTCAGTTTTTTGTAGTTGATCACTGTATATTAATTTCAAAGAAACAATCATCAGAGATGAACCTGTCAAAAATAATTTCTAACAATTGTATCCCCTACTATACATCCAGTCAGTCCCTCATTCTGACAACATGCATGAGGTTGGTCTGATTCTTTAGTATGCTTAGGTCTCTTCTTAGATGAACAAGAACCCTAAACATTGTTTATCCTGCTGACTATTGGACATTTACCCTTTTTTAAAAATAAGACATTTTCAAAATATCCACAATGTTGTTATCATGAGCAAATGAATGAACCCAAGTCTGGATGGAGGTGATGAGTAAAAAACTCGATCTGAGGTGATCTGAGGTGATTCCAAACACAACATCCATTGGATGTTGTGTTTGGAATCATCTACTTTGTTTTAAGGTGGTAAAAAATTGTTTGTATTTATTTCTTTCTACACACTTTGCAGATTATTTTTTTCTGCACTCCACGTGTGTAATCTGTGCGCGCTCTGGTGGGGTGACAACCATCCCGTTTATGTTTTACCTTTTTTTTTTGAAAGACAGTCTGACTGTCAGCCTTTCCCACAGCGCTTCTCCACTGTACAAGGAGACATTAAAGGCTGCGTTTTACAGTCGTCCTTTGGAACGCACGCGAAGTGGGTGCAAACTGGGTGCGGAGTGCGTGTGCATTTGGCCGTGCGGCYTCGTGCTATGACTGCAGGAGAAACGAGTTCCAGACTCAGAGAGCTTTTCTGAATCCTGGAGCACTACTTCACCTGCACTGGCAGTTGCCTTGCTGCGTTATATCGCGCATTCCCAGTCTAAACTTTCCATTCTGCCTTGTGTAACAAAAAAAAAAGTCCAGGTCACATTCCTAGCTCTCTGGTCTTCAGATACTAACACCGGAACGTGGTCCTAGACACAGACAGAAAGAGAAAAAGAAAGAGACGAGGAGAGACACCTTAATCTCGTCTCCATGCTATGAATTCCTTTGCAGGAAAATTCAGCATTTGGCAATCAGTTTTGACTCTTGTGCCAACGAGCACATTTTTTTAATCTAGGGTCATGATACCTTCAATCTTGACCTGAAACAAACCAGCTTTGAAGCTCCGTTATTTTAAATTTTCTGATGAGTATTATTTTATTTTATTTTTGAAATAAAAACCCAAACAGATCTGGTTCTTTCCCTTGAAGGGAAGCAGATGTCTGGAGATGCTGTGAAGCAAAACTTGAAAGGTTTACTGAAGTAAGAGACCTGACCTGGCTCTCTGACTTGTCTGAGTGAAGTCTTCCTGCACGCTTAACCTTATGGTCGAAACACGCACAGATAAAAGCTGAATGTTTTGACAAAGTGTACCGGAGTTGGGCTGAGGCATTGGCAAAGATCCAGAGTGCACGTCCTGTTTTTTTCACACATTGGTAAGCTAAACAGTAGGGCTAATACTCTTCTTTCTTCCTTTTCCTTAATCTTAGACCTTGCCATATAAGTTTTATGTACCTGCAAACATCTGGTTTGTTTAAGACCTTAAACCTGAAGTTTTGCCATTCCTGTTAGAGTTGAAATATCGACATTAGGCCGTGCAGAGGCGTGCATAATTTTGTTGATGTTTTAACTCACCAAAATTTTGATTGTTCACATTAAGCTGTACCTTAGTAATTTATTTGATTTTGTAAATAAAAACCATTTATTTTAGAAAACTTAAGTTACTGGGTACGATACATTATTGTGGTCCCTCTCACAATTACACAGAGGGTGTTTACTCCTTTCACAGAAAGAACTCTTGATTTTCCTCATAKCTTTAGTTTTGAGAAGTTGTAGGTATGATCCCTACAATGTTTTTATGACCCCCACATGCAAAGTGTAAGCGGGAGTCATATTGTTTTCGTACTGTGTACTTTTTTTTTGTTCAGTGATTTTTGGTCAACTGTAGCACAAAAACAGCTGCACCAATCAACATGAAATTTGGCAGGYCTGTAGATGAGTTTGACCTACACTGCGCCAGCCAATGGTTTTACGATAGACCCCATATTTGAGGAGGGGGTTCCTTTCAAAGCGGGGCTATCTGGACAAACAAAAATGGTTATAGCTCAAAAACTAATAAACACAGAAGCTTCAGATTTTCTTTGGTTGTTTAGTTCTGATGAGGGGCTTTCCATCAGGTAAACCAATGCCCAAAATGACCCCCACCCAAGCTAGTAGCAAGACATTTATTAGGAATAAAGACTTCTGAGTTCTGGTGCATTTGTTCGTGCAGGCGTCATTATGTTACTGCTAGGTAGTATCTTGTTTTGGTTGTCTTAGCTGGTAGCCCACATTGTGATATGTTGTCTCATTTAGAGCACTGGTAATCCAGATTTAGTCATCTTGAAAACAGGAGATCTGAATCAGTGTGGCCCAATCTAATGTTGCTTTGTAAGACTGGCATTAAAGTAAGACATATTCATTTATCTTAAATAGCAAAAAATGGGATTTCTAAATTGGAATAAATTTGATCCAGATTAAATTTTTTGAACAACTGGCCCAAGAAACTTTGTCTGGGAGAAAGATTGGGAGCAGCTAGCACCAGACATGCATTCAGTTCTTGTGTCATAAAAGGGAAGAAAGACAAGCAGGTAACTGAATTCAAATACTTCAGAACAATAATTGATACCAAGTTGACCTTTCAGCCCAAAGCTAACTGTATGTATAAAAAATGCCAGGCAGCTTCTCTGTCATATTGTCCTGAATTTAATAGATAATTTAAGGGTTAAATAAAGTTTTTATTTCTCTAAATGAATCTTGTTCTGTTGAGCTGTCAAATTATTTGATCTGTTTTTTGATTTGAAGTGTGGTGGAATTAGTAGTGACAATGGGCGGCTATGGCAGAGTGGTTAGGGGAGTCGTCCTGTAACTGGAAAGTCACAAGTTTGATCCCCATTCCAGCTGTTTCAGTTGTTGTGTCCTTGGGCAAGACACTTCAACTGCCTTGCCTACTGATGGTGGTCAGAGGGTCCAGTGGCACTGGCGTATGGCAGCCTCACTTCTGTTGTAGTTGCAGAAATCATCCAGAAGTCACTTGATAGCCAGCTAATGAGGGAGTTTAGCATGATTCTCAGACAGTCAGAAGTCAAAAAGAACAAGAAACCCATGAAATGGGTCTCATGGATTTTGTACCTTCCTTTCTGTGTCATCTGACCAAACCATAGCCAAGATTCATGAGAGCTTCTCAAATACACACACATTAGGAAACATTTTTAGCAGGTCAAGCTGACCTCATGGCAACTCCTAACCTCCTTCCTAGCAACCTTTAGAAAATACTTTTCCTGTCCTCTGTGCAGGCCCAACTTCCTATGTTTTAAACAAACTCATAACTTGTAATYCACAATAATGACAGCAAACTATTGAACTCTTTCTCTTTACCACTGACTAGCCAACTTTTTGTTCTTTCRTAATCTTCTGGGACCAAATATGAAGTTGTTTTTCCCAGAGAGAATCTGGCAAAACTATCTGGACTAAAGAACTCGATGAACCGGACATATCACTGTCYGTGTGCCCCAGGGCAGCTGTGGCTACAACGTAGCTTACCGCCATGTGTGTGTGAATGGGTGAATGTAAGTGTAAAGCACTTTGGGATCCGGAGGGACTTGATATAGCACTGTATAAGTTCAGTCCATTTACCATTTACCATCAACACCTGGCAGACCTACCCATTATTCCCTTTAGAAAGTCTTTCAGATGTACAGTTAAGTTTCTAATACAAATTGAATGCATTTCACCTTTAAAAACTGACATTGAACCAGCAGTGACTTGTGTTTCCAGGTGATTCACTGGAACTCTCCGAAGAAGCTCAGAGTGAAAAACAAACATGTGGAGTTCTTCAGGAACCTCTACCTAACCTTTCTGGAGTACGATGGAAACCTGCTAAGACGGGAACTGTTTGGCTGTCCAAGCCAGGCCAATCCAGAAGTCATCTGGGTTAGACACACACAATCACACAGCAAATATATTTTTTTAGTTTTTTACTCTGTATGACCATGTGAAATGTTGTTAATAATTTAGGAGAGATTAAACCTTTAATGATAATTCTTTGATAATCACATTTAAATTATGTAATGTATAAAGA
>NW_013952820.1:96296-99283 GCF_001266775.1 Austrofundulus limnaeus
TTATTATTATTTTCTAAGATTTTCCTCAAAATGCTGTCTATTTCCAGAAAACTAGTTCAGCAGATCATATTTGTTTTTCTTAGAAAATGATGATGACTTTCCATATGAATTTCACATCTCTTCAGCTGCAGGAGGCTCTGGAGGATCTGGACGAGGATGATCAGTGTTACGACTTTCGCCGTGAGCGAGTAATGATTCACAGAGTGCACCTGTACTTTCTGCAGTACGAGTACACACCCACTGGGGATGACACTGAAATCACTCTAGTGGCTCAGCTGTCCATGGACAGGTACTGTGGTAAAACTGTGCTGTACCCTTAATCAACCTCAAAACTATTATTTAAATCAACTATTATTTCACATTATGGTGATGGGTGATAAACTATACAAGTTCAGTGTATCCATACAACCTTATTTCTTTGTTCTTAAATCTGACTAAGTTTGGCTTCTTAACATAAATGACATAGCTGTAAGTGATTCAGGCAGCTACATCTGAAGTAGAAATGAAGAAGTTTTAATCATTTGGGATCTATTTAGGTGAACACATTACCTTGAAAACTAAATTTTGGTTTGAACACACCATCACTGTGCTCTTTCTCTTGTGTGTTTTGCATGCAGACTTCAGATGCTGGAGGCCATCTGTAAACATTGGGAAGGTCCTATCAGCCTGGCACTCTACATGTCTGACACCGAAGCTCAACAGTTCCTGCGCTATGCTCAGGCCTCTGAGGTTCTCAAGAACCGCAAGAATGTAGGCTACCACATTGTTTATAAGGAGGGCCAGTTTTACCCAGTCAACCTAGTGAGGAACATAGCACTGAAAAATGCCAACACACCCTATGTGTTTCTGACTGATGTGGACTTCCTGCCAATGTATGGCCTCTATGATTATCTCAGGTGAGACCAGAAGTGCTGCACTCATTTTACACACAGTAAACAAAAGTAAGAGGTTTGTTCAGTACAAAAAAKCCCTCCTACCTAACATATTATGTTGCTCTTTCTGTATGGAATGTAATTTTAACCAAAAGCAATTTATTTAGTAAAAACATTCTCAAAATCAAAGTTGGAAGATATTAAATTCATTTCTATTCAGTTAATTTATATAGTGCCAAGTCACAACAARTGGAGTCCTAGGGCACTGTACACACACAAAAATAAATAAATAAATCTAAAGAAGCCAGCAGACTGTACCAAAGACCTAACCAAAACTGATGGATTTTTGAGGCTCATTATACAGGAAAATGTCCAAATGTGTTGARATGTATGAACACCTTCACAGCTGGCGAGAATGCGTGCACCTGGCATGAGTAGCTACCCAAAGCGCGAGCCTGCACTGCACTACAGCCACAGCTCAACACTCAGCATCAGCCAGAAGGCTACAAACAGAAAAATATCATGTTTTCAAAATAAAACAATGCAGATGTCTGTCACACAATCAACCAGCTGAGTTCTGTTCCATGCTCATTTTGGCTCAGTGAAGCTCAGTTTCTTTTAAGCTCACATCTGTGTGGATGTGGCCGGCTCTACCTAATTTATAAACTGTCAGAAGGAGCATAAAGACAGACTGGTCTCTGCACTCATTTTGTGGAACTGTTTTATGAAAGTTTCTTGAGATAATCTGAGGCACTACTGTGCTGTGTAGTTATCCAGTGGCTCAAATATCTTTTTAGTAGTTGCGACTTGTTTTATCAATGAGTTATTCAAAAACCTGAAATCTATACAGTAACAGTAAAGTAACTAAACTAACTAAACAAGTTCAGTGTATCCATACAACCTTATTTCTTTGTTCTTAAATCTGACTGTCTTCTTAACATWAATGAAATAGCTGTAAGAATCATTTGATTCTCTTCCAAATGAGTATTTAATCAATTTTAACAAATGATCTCAAGCTAAAGTGCTGCTTAACTTTTAGTTGAACAAATACTGCCATTTCATTTTTTATTTCCTGTTTGCTGTTGCAGAAAGTCTGTAGTGCAGTTGGACATGGCTCACACAAAAAAAGCCCTGGTGGTTCCAGCCTTTGAGACTCTGCGTTACCGTCTCTCTTTCCCAAAATCCAAAGCCGAGCTGCTCTCCATGCTGGACATGGGGACTCTCTACACCTTCAGGTACCACAAGACAAACCCCAAAATTCAACTCCTTATCTTTTTACAACAGCTCATTGGATAAATAATCACCTCTCTTGCCCCTCCAGGTACCATGTGTGGCCAAAAGGTCATGCTCCTACCAACTATGCCAAATGGCGAACATCCACCACACCCTATAAAGTAGAGTGGGAACCAGATTTTGAGCCATATGTTGTGGTGAAACGAGACTGCCCTGAGTATGACCAGCGCTTTGTGGGCTTTGGCTGGAACAAAGTGTCCCATATCATGGAGCTGGATGCTCAGGTACATTCAGAGATTTTGCAGATGATGAACTGTTAATTCAATTCGATTCAGTTCAGTTTATTTGTATAGTACCAAGTCACAACATATGTTGTCTCAGGGAACTGTACACCAAAAAACAACTTCAAGAAGCCAGCAAATTACATTGAATCACTTCATCACAGTCTCCCATCCCGAGCAACACATTGGCAACAGTGAAGAGGAAAAACTCATTTTTTACAGGAAGAAACCTCCAGCAGAACCAGAACCAGGCTCAAGACAGGCAGTCATCTGCCTTGACTGGCTGGGTTTAGGGAGACAGGAAAGAGACACAGAGAATCACAGGACTGGTCCAGGTGTATTTTCCTCTGGAAGAGAGACAAAAAAAAAACATTTTTGATAGAAAAATTACAATAAACATGTAGAGAAGAGAGACTAAAGACAACAGCAGAGTGAGGAAATGTGCTCAGTTTGTGCTCCAGCAGTCTAAGTCTATAGCAGCAGAAATGAAGAATAAGCTCTCATCAAACGACCAGAGGACAATGGAACACTGAGAAATGAGCATGACTTGAGACCAAGAGAAACACTTAAACAACCAGAGAGATATGAAGCAGTAGTTCAG
>NW_013952820.1:99753-101551 GCF_001266775.1 Austrofundulus limnaeus
TTTTGAGCCTGCCTGCGCCCTGGATCAGTTCCTGTCCGAACCTCACAGTTACTTATATTAACAAAATATTATTATTAGCTTAAACTAATTTTATTATGGGTATTTGCTTAATATGGCTATGTAAGTTTAGCTTAAAATAGTAATTTAACAAAACTAGAAATAAATTTATGTAAACCAATCAAAATTAGTAAAATATGTTAAATGTGTTTACCACATTGTATTGAAGTTCTTAAGTTAACACAACTAAACCTGATTAATTTCATCATTGTGTAAAAACTAGAATGGTTCAAGACAATGGGGTTTCCATGCGATTTTCTAATAAAGTCAACTAATTCAGGTTAAGAGTGTAGAGTCTATCTGTTCACCTTTTCTGTGTCACAAAAAGACATGATGGTTGGCACCAAAGATCTTAAATTTGGACTCATCAGACCAAAGCACAGATTTCCACTGGTCTAATGTCCATTCCTTGTGTTCTTTAGCCTAAACAAGTCTCTTCTGCTTGTTGCCTGTCCTTAGCAGTGGTTTCCTAGCAGTTATTTTACCATGAAGGCCTGATTCATACAGTCTCCTCTTAACTGTTGTTCTAGAGATGTGTCTGTRGCTAGAACTCTGTGTGGGTTAGACGTGGGTTGATCTGTTCTCTAATCTGAGCTGCTGTTAACCTGTCATTTCTGAGGCTGGTGACTCGGATGAACTTATCGTCCGCAGCAGAGGTGACTCTTGGTCTTCCTTTCCTGGGGTGGTCCTCATGTGAACCAGTTTCTTTTTAGCACTTCATGGTTTGTCGACTGCACTTGGGGGACACTTTAAAAGTTTTCCAGTTTTTCAGACTGACTGACCTTCATTTCTTAAAGTAATGATGGCCACTTGTTTTTCTTTGCTTAGCTGTGTTTTTCTTGCCATAAAACAAATTCTAACAGTCTATTTAGTAGGACTATCAGCTGTGAACTGTATCCACCTTCTGCACAACACAACTGATGGTCCCAACTACATTTATAAGGCAAGAAATCCCACTTATTAAACCTGACAGGGCACACCTGTTAAGTGAAAACCATTTCAGGTTGTGACAACCTGGAGTTGCACAAAATTATCTTTGTTAATTGTTTCATTTGTCTCCAACTTCATTCACTAATTTTTGATTATGTTCACCTTAGAAATGCGCGATATAAACGATATACGGTAGAAACGATATAAATTTGTCATATGATAGAGATCTGTAGTCTACCGGCCAACCGCGGAATTCTTTTTGATGGCGTAACCAGCTGGAGTCAAAACAGAGGAAGCAGGAAGCAGCCTGGCTGAGAGCGCAAATGTGGGGGGGGGGACACCCGAACCGGACCTGGTTCGGGTGTGCGAAAATGAATGCCGAACTGTTTACATATTTATGTGATGGCGCATCCTCCGGTCGGATGTCAACCGACCACACTGCCTGCTGCGGGAGGAGCGCGCAGCAGCACATGGTGACACAGCGAGGCGACAGTCAGTGCAGGTGAAGTAGTACTCCAGGACTCACAAAAGTTCTCTGAGTCTGGACCTCATTTCTCCTGCGGTCATAGCGTGACGCCGCACGCGCACTCAAAGCGCAACTATGAAACTCAGGCTTTACTGTCTCCTTGTACAGCGGAGAAGCGCTGTGGGAAAGGCTGACAGTCAGACTGTCGTTCAAAYAAAAGTAAAGCATAAACGGGATGATTGTCACCCCACCGGAGTGCGCACAGATTAAATAGGTGGAGTGCAGGAAAAATAATCTGCAAAGTGTGTAGAAAGAAATAAATAAAAAAAATTGTTTTACCACCTT
>NW_013952820.1:101726-107317 GCF_001266775.1 Austrofundulus limnaeus
GTGTGTGTGTGTGTGTGTGTGTGTGTGTGTGTGTGTTTGATTTAACCAGGTAGATCTCCCTTAAATTTAGATTTTTATGGGAGACATAAAAGTGTCCCTTTAAAAAGGAGATTTTAAGGTCTAATTTTTTTCCTATACATATTTATTCCACTCAGTTAATGTGTGATTTATTTATTTTCTATTATAAGTTTTATATCGTGATATATATCATTACCGCCACCCATCATAATATATATTATATGAATTTTTTGCCATATCGCACATTCCTAGTTCACTTGCGTAAGCTGCAGTGACTCACCTTTAAAATCACCCATGCACATTGTCAGTGTGTTCGTTGACTCCCTGACAGAGTCCGAGTGTACAGCAGCTTGCCAGTACTCTCGAACCATTGGCAGTGATCTGAAAAGTTCCAAAACAAGACTGTTTAATCACGCAGGGATTAACTTGATCATCACTTCGTGAAGTTTGTTGATTTTAAAAAGACTGCTGTAGCCAAACCATAAGAAAAGTAAAAAAAGAATCCTTGCTTGAAACGTTGCAGGAAGGCTACGTCACCAACATGTTTTCCTTAAGTCAGGAAATCCCTCACGTTCTTTAATGGCGCAACATCCGTTGTCAACCAGCGAAACGTAAGTCTCCCACTAAGAAACTAAAATTAAAAAATGTGTGTTAAATAATGAAAAGTAAAACTAAAGAAAAATCTATTATTTTGTTTTCTTCTAGTGAGCAAAKACTTTCATAATCACATTAATAATAATTTGTTGTCAAAACACACAACTACCAACTCCTTGATTGTGGAAATTTTTTTTTGTAGGGGTGTATTTTGTGTGGAGCTATATTTGATTTATGTGGAGTGATTTTGCTTGTAGAGTCAAGCCTACCTTTATTGCTTGTGGAGCCGAGCCAAGCCAAAACTGAACTCTAAATTCCCATGGTTCAAACACCACACATGGACACTGGGGAGTGATGATTTGTTTTGCATTGTTTGAATTTGTACTGTTATTCTCTATTTTTTGTCTGTAACTTTAATATATATATGAAAAAAATGTATTCTTTGGTCTGTGCTGTTTGCTTTTTGTCATGCTTTACATTAGTTAAAGTTAAAAAGGTATATGTTTCTTTATAATGTATGTCCTTGTGTGATAGGTTAACCAAGCTAAGTCTAAATCAACAAAGTATAAAAACAACAAAGTAGAGCAATAAACCCCACACATACTGGTTAAAATCATCCTGTCAGGAGGGCGACCTGACTGGCACCCCTTATAATTAATCAAAAATAAACAGCAGTAAAATTGTAATCCAGAACCATGACAAGGTGGCCACCTTTTGAATTTCATCAAGAGAATGCCAAGAGTGTGTGAAACAGTAATCAAAGCAAAGGGTAGCTACTTTAAAGAACCTAGAATATAAGACATACTATTTTCAGTTGTTTCAGACTTTTTTCTCAAATATATAATTGTACATGTTAATTCATAGTTTTGATGCCTTCATTGTGAATCTACAATTTTCACAGCCATGGAAACAAAGAAAATGTTTTGAATGAGAAGGTGTGTCCAAACTTATGGTCTGTACTGTWTATTTTTTTAGCTTCAGTATGAATATATTCTTCAGAGTATACTACTTTCAGCAAACAAGTCTTGACAAGGAACAAAAGCTTGTGGACTTTAATGTCAGCTATGTTATGAGCATTGTTCTTCAGAGTTTAATGGATTAGTTTCAGTATAAAAAGTTTAAAGCCTAGTTTGGTTCTTAGTCTTTTTAGAGCCTATTGAAGTTTCCACATGATTTTCTGTTTCAACAAATATAAAATAAAACATGCAACATATTTGATAAAATCTTTAAATCATACAGAAACATACCAGAAATGGTCCATGGGGAAACATTTAAACATTTATGTGAAAAGGTGCATTATATTTAAAATCTAAACAGGATAATAGACTTAAATAATAAGCCCTTTTTACCAAATACTGTGGAGGTGTTGACTGGAACACAACTTTGATGATGTGGACCACTTTGATTTCAACAGACACCTTCCACTTGAAATCTTGCTTCTGCATGAGTGCCTGACATCACTTTACATCCTCCAGCAGTAAAGCCAGCTGACTGTTGACCAACTATTATAGCACTTTTACTACCTCACTTGATGACTGAGACATAATAGCAGTGGAGTAATTGGAATGCAGTTATTTCCCTCTTTAACCTTCTAAACCTTTTATTTTTGTCTTTTCAGGAGTATGACATCATAGTCCTCCCCAATGCTTTCATGATCCACATGCCCCATGCTCCCAGCTTTGACATCTCAAAGTTTCGCTCCAGCTCCAGCTATCGCAATTGCTTGAACACCCTTAAGGATGAGTTTCACCAAGATCTTTCCAGAAAGTATGGAGCAGCAGCTCTTAAGTACCTCACGGCCCAGAGAAACATCTGAAACTGCTGAAAGCCAGTCAACACATCAGACTCCTGATGGCTCAGACATGTTCAGAACCTGGAGATCAGTTTYCAGCAAAGAAGTTTGTGACAATACAGAAAAGCTTTACAGCCCTTTAGAGCATTCTTGGGCTTCTGTGCATTAATTCTTCAGTCAGCTCAACCTTAAATGACCAAGAAGGAAAATCAGAGATGAATAATAAGAAACAGCTCCTGTCTAGTTTCCTAAACACCGGATTGTGGAAAGGCCAAGGTTTTCATTAAGATAAACATCTGCGGGCTTCAGATAGGTGTTGCTTCAAGACCAAGAAAAACATTTTTACAATTTGTTCTGACAATCAGGGATTTTCCCAGAAGACAGACTGAAATAGCCTCTCTGCACAAATATCGGAGTACAAGACCCCTGTCACATCAGGGGAGAAAGTTCATCTGTGAAAACACGTTTGTGAGGCCAGTCAAACTAGAAAATGATTTAAGCCTTGTCAATTTTATGATATTTACAAAAATATTTAATGACATTTTTGTTTAATGTTTTAATGAAAATTAGAACCAATGATAGGGAATATTAGCAAAGTTTTAATTACATCTTTACATGACCAGTTTGGTTTCCTATTTAGATTTTTCGACCCCCTAAAAATGCACATCTCATTCAATTTCAGATTTTTGTGGGCTTCAGAGATATTGTTTGTGTGTTTACAAATGCATCATCACACTCACTACCTGTGGTCAGTGTCAGGCCTGTGTTTAGCTTGCCATATAATTGCACTACAGGTAAAACAAGTTAAGTAGGTCCTCTGGATGGGTTCTTTAATGAAACTTTATTTCTTTCCTCCAATGTCTTCAGTCTGAAGTATTACAGGTAAGTTCAGCCTTATAGGCAGTATTTCTACTGTACACACCCTGGTGAAGTTGAGCCTGGGCTAAAAGTTGAGGATCGACCAACAAATTTGGCTGATTAGAATTTTTTTGCCATTGAAAGTTCTAGTGAGACATTGAAAGCTGCAAGCAAATCTTCTGTGTCAGCTTGTTCCAAAACAATTGTGATTGTTGATTAGGCACCTCCTTACTTGGCCTTGAAGGCTGGGTAAGATGATGATGATTCATTTATTGTCATTTTACAGAGCACAATGAAATTACATTTAAGAACACCCATTAAAGAAAACACATGACAAAAAACATGGGGAACAGGTCATGCAGCAACCAGCAGGAGTTGTGCTACCTTTTAACAAGAAAAACTAAATACCACAGAAGGTTGGATAAGAAAAAAAACAAAACATAATATTATATCAACAAAATGTGACTTACTATAGTGTGTCACATTTCATTGATATAATATGATGTTTTGGGTTTTTTCCCTCATCTATCCTTGTGTGGTATTTCATTTTTCTTTTAAGGGTTGCACTTCCTCATGATGTTTTCATGATGATGATCCTTGCTCTATGCAGTGTCTATGGCTGCATGACCTGGGGTCACCTGTTCTGCTATGTTTGTTTATGTTTTTGGTTTCCTCTGAATGMGTCTTCTTAACTTTAATTTCATTGTGTTCTGTACAATGACAATAAAGGTTTATTCAATTCAATTGACATGGTGGACAAACAAGTTTACAATGACAAACTGTTTGTTCACATGCAAAAGAGGACCTAACCCTAACCCTGAACCAACAATTGATTATTGGTGCCCTGAATATCCCCCATTGTTCACAGAGGACCACAATGGTCCTCTTTTGTATATGAACAGTTTTGATTGTTTTTGGGAAATTGTTTGTCCACCATATGGAAATACTGCTTATAAGGCTGAGCTCACCTGTAATTCCTGACTGAAGAAGTCTCTTGGAGGAGAGACAAATTGTTTCATAAAAGAAGAACCTGTCCAGAGGACTTAACCATTTTTTTACCTGGATTACTGAGATMCATCTGTACATGTTGCACTAGCTATTTTTTGTTTCATTTTTATCTCATTATTTAAAAGCAGTAAAAACTTCTATAAATGATATTTATTGGGACCAACTCATGTGACCAATGCTGACATGCAGGAAATTATTTTTGTTCAAGTTTTTTTTATTAATTATTTAATGTTATGTATGTTAATATGTCAAAGTCACTGGATTTGTTCCATCTACTGAAATCTGTTTGCAAATAATCCTTTTGTTTTTTGTCCATGAACTCCAGCTTAAATTACATTTTATCTATGAACTGGAGTTCATCAGGCTCCAGTTCATAGATTTTAATATTGCAGAGGATTTTATTAGATGTTTGTGTGAATACAAACATCTAATAGTCCAAAAAGTGATCTTCTGTACCTTTTCCTAAACTATCAGAGGGTCAGAATCCAGTTTGTGATTAACATTATGAAAGTTGATGAATGTTGACCATATTTTTAATCTAATATCCCAATGGTTAAATTACGCAACTAATGTGGCCCTGTATTATAAGAGCTGGATTTATAGTGGAGATGTGTATAGAAGATACAGTCCAGCCTTTTGCAAAAGTTTTGACTGTCTTTCCCTTTTGTTGTCTTACAACCTGGATTTTAATTGAATTTTTATTTTGYTTTAAAGCATTAATTACATATAAGCTGTCAAGAAAAGAAGTGGGTCATCCATCTGAAGTAATGAAGCTGGTGACAAACACATTAAACAGAGACATCCAGCACACCAAAGTTAAATCTAAKAGAGCTGGACAGCTCTCCTGCAGAAATGGGAGGAATAGAGTTGGAGGGGTGGACAGGAGAAGTCATTGCTAAAATAAACAATTGAAGTGTTAGGGTTAGGCATTTTTTTCCTTAAACATCAGAGGATCCAATGGCTAGGTAAGACCAAACATTAGAACATCAGAGTCTAATCTATCTCCTCTCATCATGTAAAGAACACCAACCCTAAAGTGCAGCAACATGGTGGCTGTGGGGACATCTTCCATCAGCAGGAGCTGGTTGTGGTCAGAGTCAAAGGATAGATAGGGAAAATACAAAGAAATTCTTTAGAGAGACTTGTTGGACTCCCAGAGTTTTGAGACAGAGAAGGACAAATCTAAAGGTCCGGCTGATGGCAGTGCAAGACTGGGACAAAAATCAGCCCAGGCATTTTGGTACTGGTAAATGGTACTGAACTTATAGAGCGCTTTTCAAGTCCCTCCGGACCCCAAAGCGCTTTACACTAACAGACATTC
>NW_013952820.1:108161-132288 GCF_001266775.1 Austrofundulus limnaeus
TATATATATGGTTAGGGTTAGCCCTAACCATAGGGCTAACCCCTAACCCCTAACTGAAATGAGCATCCTTCATAGGGTGGCCAGGCTCAGGCTTAGAGATAGTGTGAGGAGCTCCATTATCTGGGTGGAGCTTGGAGTAGAGCCACTGCTCCCCCACCTGTTTTGCTGCCTTTTTGTTTATCCATTCATAGTTTCCATCACAAGCATGAATCAAATTAATTTTGTGTTACTTTTATATGTATTTTTTGAACATATGTGGTGGCAGCACGCATCCTGTGGACCTCCCTGCTGCATATTGCACTTAATAGCTGAGCTGCATCTGTGCCTCTCTTCTCTCCTCCTCCTGCAAGAGTCAGGAGACAGAAATAAGGTGGCATTACTTAATGGGTGTAAATTGCAACCACTAAATAATGTTTGTTGAGCTTTCTTTTTTCAGCGCCTACTTTTTGTGTTTTTCTGCATGTTCTCCATTGTCCTCTCTGTGTGTGTGATTAATTGACAGCCATGGCCTATGAGAAAGGGGCATCAGCCCTCGGCTGCTGTAATTTGTCCATCCCAGAATCAGTCATTCATGACTAATGGAATGATCTGTCAGTTCTGTGAAGCTACATACTGTATAAGCATCATAACTAAAAAGAAGAGAGAGGATAAAAAAATGGCCTGGCCCAAAATCACAACTGACCCACCAGGCAGGTGCCTGCTATGCCCGGTGGCCTGTCCGGCAGTGGCTGAAGGATAACTCCACTGGTTCAAGGATAACCCATTATAGATCTTGTACTGGCTCTGAAGAATGGACAAAAATTCTGGGTTAGATGGACCAGGATTCAATTTAGTTCAATTCAGTTTATCTATCATCAAGTCACAAGAAATATCTCAGGGCACTGTATATAAAAAAACAATCAATGGAAGCCAGTAGATTGCATTGAATCAATCGTAAAAGAATACCTGATGAGACCTGATTCTGTAACTGATGCAAAATATGGAGACACATAATACTTAGTTTTATAGGCTGAATACATATGTACACAGCATCTGTTAGTTCTCCCTTTTTTCAGTTTTTTTATCAATGATTTCCTCATTTAATTTTATTGTATTTTTGGTCTTAATTTATGCTTTTAATCAAATGATAAATTCAATTAAATACCAGGTTGTAAATATACAAAACAGTTTCTCAAGAAGGATAATTTCTTTTTCTTTTTTTGTAAAGCACAATATTTATCTTAAGAATAATAGAATATATTCAACAAGAGAATTCTGTGCCCTGAAAAATCTGGAATACCCAGAAGCAGGACTATTACAACTAATGGTGCAGTTAGGAATTTTCATCTTTATTCAACATTGTAGCTGACGCTGAATCCAAAGATATCCTCAGTTTGTTTACCTTAATTTGTAGTATAAGCCTCTGGTCAAGATGGTGACAACAAAGGATAAAAAGGAAAAGCAGACAATTTTATTATTATTGAACAGCATAAAAACTAACTCAAACAAATTTTTGCATCAAATAAATCAGTTGGAAGTGGGCAGTCTTTTTTTGGCACAATGTTTTGGTACATTTTTGTACATCAGAAGCATTTAATATTGTAGCATCAAACCTGTGATTTGCTGAGTAAATTTTTATATGGCAGCATAAAAATGTTTCATTTCAGGGAAATGTTAATTCTGAACCTAATAGATTAAATATGAGCATTCTGACAAATGTATTTCTTTTTTGTGTAAATTTAATTTGTCTTTTAACAATAAAAACAATATTGGGAAGCAACAGTTTATTTTCTTTCTAAAATGTACATTCACTTTAATTTTTTATCCCTTCCTTCATATGTTAAGAAAAAAGGCAAAGAAAAGTGAACCACTGGCAGAGAACACTGAATTATGAACAGTGAAAGAAACCTGCTTTGTCCTGCTGCCATGCACTCCGCTTCCATCAATGTGTTGGTGATTGTGGTTAATGCTAGTGCCTTTGCTGTCTTGTGAAACTGGGTATTGATTGTACAATTGTATGAACATGGCCTGGGGACAGACAGGCACTCTATTTACTATTGTTGGCACTCTATTTACTATTGTTGACTCAAATCAATCATATTTTTCTATGTAAGCTTTAAATAAATTTGCCTTTTTATAATGACTATGAGGAGGTTGTTGGTTTTTTCTACAAAGTTTAATTCTCAGTGAATGCTACATTTTTTGTGCTGAATTAGCTATATTCTTGGATTAGGCAGACCTTGAGGAATGATTTATGTTCTTAGCACTGCAGGGTAAAATGTCCAGGGATATCCTAAATTTCAAATATTTTCGAAGGTCAGTGGATACAGGCTGAGTGAGGCTTCCATGTGTGTAATTGGTCTAGCAGAAATGTTTAATAGAAACTACATTGTTTTGGACGAACAGGTTCCCTTGACTTTCTGATCTTGTTTCAACGCAAATCATAACAAAAATAATTGGGTCCTGAATTTTAATTGCAGTATGCTCGTCAGTAAATTAACAGAAGCAGYACTGCATGTAATACACTAAAGAAACTGTCAGGTTGCGGTGCAGAATGAATCCAGATCTGGACAGAGGATGAAGTTTTTAAATAAAAAGGATTTATTAAACAAACAAAATAAAATAGCTGACAGGGCAGCTAAAACCCAACTGAAACTCAAAAGGACATGAAGGGCAATGAGGAAGTAGGATAATTCCATGTAAAGATCCAGCACAGAATAAACGGTTAGGGTTAGGTTAGGGTTAGGGTTAGGGTTAGGGTTAGGTTAGGGTTAGGGTTGGGGTTAGTGGAAGGTCCAGCGCCTTGGCGCTGGGTTAGGGTTGGGGTTAGTGGAAGGTCCAGCGCCTTGGCGCTGGACCTTCAATGCCATGGCCATCACCACCTTCGACCTTACAGGTGCAGNGACATGAAGTTTTTACAGTTTTTTGTTTTATTGACTTGCCTTTGGAGCAACAACATGACAAAATGTTTAGCTTTAAAATATTGTTTGTCCACAAAGTTATTTAATGTTTTTCATAAAAAATCAGGACTGTTTCTGCAACTTACTGAAATATTGATTATAAACTTTAATCCTCATGGTGTAGGACTAGAAGTGGTTTATAAGTCCAGATGTCTGTTCTGTCCATCCAGAGGTTGTTCAATGTTTTTGCAAACTAAAGCTGAACCAGAGATGACAAATGTGATGTTTTTAGCTCAGTGTGCTTTAACAGCAGAGAAGATCTGACCGAACGGTTCCCAGATCAAAACTGAATTCATCCAGGATTTCTGCTGCTATTCAAGATCAAACTTTTAACAATTCATGAACGATAATCACATGAGCTGAACTGAACAAGAAATAAAACAAACAACTATTGGAAAATTGGACCAAAATCCAGATATGATATCTCTGAGTCAACAGATCCACAGCAGAGCAAACTTTGAAATTACTATATGTTAAACTGTGAATTAGATTTTCAAACAGGTTGTTTACAGGTATTTTATCAGTTTGCAATCATAATTTACATGAAATAAAACGATGCTGATTGATCAGACTGTGTGACTGAAGGGCTTTTATTGTGAAAAAAAAATCACATCTCAATCTTATAGCACCAGAAAGACCAGAGACTTTAGCTGTAAGGGATTTTTACAATGAAGTAGCTGGAGAAATGGAGCTCAGCAACCAAGGGGCTTTTATTTTGAATCACAGAGGGAAAAAGTGTGGGTGGGGTGGTACAAAGTTTTTACAGTCTAGCAGCTGATCTACTAAATGTGGAACACCTGAGGGACATTTATTGCAATACTGTAAAGTGAGGGACATTTATTTTTAATTTAAATTACAGATTTTCACAATAATATAGGTGATTTTAATGTGAAGAAGAAGGAAAATATTTAGAGAACAAAGTTGGACGGACAGCTTTATTTTGAAGCAGTAAAATATAAACAAAACTTTAACAATAACAGTAACTTGTGCCGAGGACTGGTCTCTTATTTTGACAAAGCACAGTAGCAGTTCAAAGCTGGAAGGTTTGATGTACAGAAGCATTTTATTGTGAAGGAGCCGAGGAACTTTAAATGTAAAGTGTCTTGTTTTTGTACGTTTTTTTAGTAAAGCATTTTGTGAGTTTTCAAACTGAAAGAAGTGTGTAATTAGGTGAAAATGATTTATTTTCCAGCTGACAACTAAACATTTTTGTCCAGAACGGCAGTGAAAAATGTCTCAAACAGGAGCACATAGAGAAGTGTTTCAGGTCACAGAGTAATGGTCGTGGTGTTCTGCTTGTTGTTTTTGGCCTTACATGAGTCTTTATATCCTCCAGGCTGACATTTTAGAGACTCTGAGGACATTGTGGCAGAATGTATTCATTAGTTTTTGTTGCATAATCAGTTTGATGAGTCCTGACAGGCTGACAGCAAGTTTCTCTGAAGGCTTTTCATCGGCTCTGAGCAGCTTCTATTTTAAGCTTTACACTGACTCACAGAGAGAGGGTTTTGTTCGTTGAGGTGAAAGGAAGTCCCTTCTCCAGCGCTACCCGATTGGCAGCTGATCCAGGATCAATCAGATCCTGACAATCTGGGGCAGTGTGAACATACTGTTGACACTCAGGCAGATTACAAATAGCCACCAGTCAGTTAGTGGCTGCAGACGGTCAGCTGCTGCTGCACTCCAACACGTCTGCCCAGGAAACAAGCTTTCTTTTGTTCTGATAATTCTTGCAGCAAGGAGTGGATAGTGGGACGCAAGAGCAAAGAGTTTAACTCTGTTACCGGCTTGGATGAAGAATTGCCTGCTCTCAGTGCTTTTATTGAAAATTTATCCAAAAAAATTCCTATACAGACAGTAATTACAGAGAGAAATTACTGAACCTGAAATTCAGTTAAACTTCATTAAAATGAAACTTCATTTAAAGTCTGAAAATATCCAATTAATCATTAATCAGCAACTTGATTGAAGAAGTGGCTGTAAAGGAGAGGAACACAAAGCTGAGAATGGGTTTGAGTGAGGGAAATATTGAAACTTCAAAAATATTTAAAGGGATCCCCGATTAGTTGTAACATTAGACTTTATTTGATAAACTTATTTTTAACTGTAAAATAAAAACTGCAAAAATACTGTAAGATGTTCAGTTTTTATGATTTTTAAACTAAAAGTTTAAAAATATATTACACGGACGGGGCCATTTTATTTACACACAAAGCATTCTGGGTAAATGATGACGTGGATAGGTCCTCGGTGCGAGGCTGCTAGCGAGCTATTTCCACCCTGAAGGTTAATCTTGGACAACATCTGACGATTGGCTCTTTTAAATGAAACCAGAGAGCGTTGACAGAGAGGAGAAGGTAGAAATGACTCAGCCTGTAACTGAAAATATGGATGGACGACCTCATTTTAGCTTATTTGTCGCACTAGCACTAAGCTAATACTTATAAGGCAATATAGCGTGGGCACTAGCGCAAAGGCTAACAGGCTAAGCTGAGGTTCTTCTTCCATGAAGCAGCTCTGTTGTCCTTCATCCATATTTTCAGTTACAGGCTGAGTCATTTCTACCTTCTCCTCTCTGTCAACGCTCTCTGGTTTCATTTAAAAGAGTCGATCGTCAGATATTGTCCAAGATTAACCTTCAGGGTGGATATAGCTCGCTCACACCGAGGACCTATCCACGTCATCATTTACCCAGAATGCTTTGTGTGTAAATAAAATGGCTCCGTCCGTGTTTAAATATATTTTTACAAATTTGCTAAACTAAACAGCCTACAGTATTTTTACGGTCTTTATTTTACAGTTAAAATATATGTTTATCAAATTAAGTCTAATGTTACAACAAATCGGGGATCCCTTCTTTAAACAATAAAACTGTCCAGTTTTGTCCAAGAGGCTGGAACGATAAAAATCTTTGAAAACAATCAGGATGTCAGTATATTATTGCAGTCACAGTCAGAGCAGAGAAAAAAGTGAATCATTCATGTTTTCTGTTTCAGGACATAATAAACCATATTCTAAAATTATTCAGATTTAACCTCAACCAAACAGATTCAAAATACAGTGGAAAAACTGGTTCCAGTTCCTGATCCAGTAACTTGTAGAACATCCTCTGTAATGTTTCTCACATGACTGTGGAGGAATTTTGTCTCACTCTCAACAACCATGCTTGTTAAATATGAATCTAATTGTCCTGCGGCCTTTGGTCTTTAACCTGATGTTACGTTGACGGAGGCCTGGGGTAATAATAAACAAGAATAAATGCAGTGACCAATATTTATTGCCACACAGATAAGGGGTTTCCCATTAAACTTTATCCACTTTATGGACTGTACTTATATAGCACCTTTCTACCCAACCAGGATACTGAAAGCAAACAGTACAATCTGTGTCCTCATTTAGCCATTCACACAGCACTCTACCAGATCTCTGCAAACCTAACATGTACAATCAGCTGTGGAGACTAATCAGTGCCAGTCACATTCATACACTGATGGGAGGCATCAGAGGCATTAGGGGTGAAGTGTCTTGCCCAAGGAGACTACAACTGAGACAGCTGGAATGGGGGATCGAAACTGCAACCTACCGGTTCCAGGACGACAGCAGGTAACAGTGATAGAACTGTAGTATGAAATGAGCCAAAAACCAGTCATGGCAAATCCATCCAAACACTAAGGGATCTTAGTGTGTCCCTGTGGCGTCGAACTACCCAGGCAACACCACATCAACCGTCACTTCACTAAAACTGTGTGGTGCAGAGTCGCACAAACAATGGAATGTGTGGATCCAGTGAGCACCTGGGCCACGCACCAGGAACTGGGAGTTTCCCACAACCCAGTCAGCTTCCCTTTTATAGAAGCTTGCTATGAGGAAAGTGTGACCCTCTGTGGTACCCCACTGATAACTGTAACCTGAAGAGCGGGGCTAATCAACTGGTGACCCATGGGCCCACTGATGAGTTAATAAAAAAAACATTTTTGTTTTAGACTTGAATGACAAATATTTCAGTCCGAGTGGCAATCCTGTTACATTGATGCTCCAGGACAGGGCTATACAACTCATCCCGCCAATGACTACATTTTAAATAATAATAAAAAAGATAGATTTTTTATTTAAATTTTATTCATTTTAAGTAAAAAAAAAAAAAAGAAAGAAGACTGTTTCATTCAATTGGTGGATGTCCGGCCCCTGAGCTGTTGGCTTTCAGTAACTGTGTCCCCCTGATCAATTTAGTTAATTAGAATTGCTATAGAGTCTGAGATGAAGCCCATTCTTCTGAACATTTCATGGTCTGACTTTAAGGGTGGATGGGAAGACTGGCAGCTGTCCTAAATGTTTTCCAATTGTGGATAAGCGTTCTCTCTGTAGAATGATAGACACCAGATGGTTTGAAAATGACTTTCACTTGACCCTTTGCCAGAACATAATTTGAATTACAAAAAACGTGCAGGCCCTTTCCTGTCCCTATCTGCTGTGCCTCAACCCTGCCTCCCTTTCAAAGGCTACATAACTAATTTATTTTGTTGTTGTTTGTTTGTGGGTAGTTCATGATTGTTGATGTTTTGTAAACAGTAGATATTGTAGCACAAAACCGGTTCTGTTGGTGACTAAAAGAGAAACTCAGAGGTCATCATAAACATTCCCATCTTTGGATTTTTCACCAAAGGTTTTTGTCAAAGCCTAAACACAAAAAATGCTAGTAAAACACAATAAAAGCACAAACATAGTATAAGAATCTTGCATTATTTGTTCTCATGATGACTGAGCTAAGCGCATCAGCAAAGAATATTTAGAGGGAGATGGTAAAGTTCCTGCACTTTGGTAGAAATTACAACCAGCAGGGCACAAATTGAGAAGCCTGCTATTAGAGACGGATCCATCAACCACCGGAAATGAGCAGACTGCATGAATAAATGCAAATTGCCTAATTTTTTAAAAGTAAAGCTGGTGTAGAAGTGTTTTAAATTATGCATTAATTCAGCAACCCATAGGTTTCTTTGTTATTCTTGATTTTTGAAGCAAGAATTGACATTTTGACTTTGTTTTATTGATCAGATTGCATGTAGTGTCATTGACGGCTAAACATTGGCTAAAAATGTGTGTCATCTCTAATAGAGTTGGTTTTCCTGTCTATTAGCTCAGTAGTTCCCAACCTATTTTCCTCAAAGCCTCACTTTCTGAGACCACTCCCATCCCACTGCTCCCCACCTTCCCAAAGTTATGTTCAACTTTTATTTTTTGATCAAAATAATAAAAAAATAAAGTGAATAGTTATTAACATTTGTTTTAAAAAGGGGGAATAAGAAGAAATAAGTTATACAATGTTTGAATTATTTAAATGGGCGTTTCCAGTTTTTCTGCCTTTTCATAGTCTGACCGTGCTGCCAGGAACTTTGAATTTCCATAATGGGTCATTCAAATGATTTCATTGGTTGTCCTCATTTGACCAACTGAGTTCATCTGTTGGCTCTCCAGAGCCCAAAATATGCAAGTACACTTCGCTGCAGCATGCAGAACGGACCTTTCCGTCAGTCCCATACCTTATATGGAAATGGGACTATTGCATTCCGAAAATGAAGGGGGCGCTAGTGACACTATTTTCTATCGAACACTTTCAACATTAAAAATACAAATTTAACATTTCCCGTACCGGTTAGGGTTAGGGTTAGGGTTAGGGTTAGGGTTAGGGTCAAACTTCTTTCTTTCTTCTTCCTTTCCTCATTTGTTGACTTTGTGAATTTTCCATTGCAGCGAAGTGTACTTGAACGTGAGTAGAAGAAACTCTCTAACTTCTTCCTTTCTTCTTCCTTTGCTCTCTTAATCCCGCGTCTTTAAGGAGCAACCTTCATTTCCGGAATGCAATAGTCCCATTTCCATATAAGGTATGGGACTGACGGAAAGGTCCGTCCCCGCCCCATTCTGCATGCTGCAGCGAGTGTACCTCAAAATATGTGACAAGCTCCTCATGTCCCACCCATGCATGTACTTGATTGACTGTAGAATTGGTCAATCCACTCTGAGCTTCAATCTGACCCCACAGCTGTGTAGCCAATCACCGTACCTTTAATTTGGCTTTGAAAGGTGGGAACCTTGTGTTGTGTGGAGAGAGAAATGAAACCTAAAGGAATTTATGATGGATTATCCACTTTCTCCCCCTTGTGGTGATAACAATAGAGCATTTTGTAGTTAGAAATGAGCATAGCGAAGCCTATCTTTTCCGGGTCACAGGTCAACTGGATAAACGCTGAGGTTGCTTTAAGAAAACTCCATCATGCAAACTTAATAAGCACAAAAAGCATGTTTGGATATGTTTGAAAAATCGCATCTATGATCATAAAGGGAAGTTTAACACGCATCAGTTTAGAGCAAATACATCAAGTCTGTATAACGACATAAATACTGTATTATCTGTTAAATTTGTGCTTTTTCCTGATAAACCTTCTCTGAACGTGAGGTCGGCCCACTTCGCGCATTTGTGATCATTTATAACTACAAAATAGTGCATGGGCATGCAAAACATTGCTTTAAAAGTATTTTTTGGTTAGTATTTCAAAAACGTGCTGTTAAAGAGGAAATATATAGGTTGTGAAATGTTTTGAGTGCTTCAGGACAAGGAAAAGTGATTTTTGTGGCCAAGAAAAGTAATAAAAGGAAGGATTATACCACTTCTGGACGCCATTTTGAATCTTTTTTTTTTCATCAGAAAATGAGGACAAATATGCAGTGTTGCCAGCTCCTGAGCAAGAAAAGTCCCTATTGGCTGTCCTAAAAGTCGCTAGAAGTCGCTAGACAATATCATCACCTAATTTGCGTAGTTGGATGTTTGCCAATAATTGTGATCTGAGCTATAGGAGAAATGATAAAGAGTGAAAAAGTGAATAAAAACACTAAACGTGTTTAGTACTGCAATTAAACTTAATGAAATAAAAATAATTTTATAAATTTAATGCTTAGATTCACATAAATTAAATTTATGGGAATCTTAAATTTAATCTGCAGACAGTTCGATGTCACGAGACACAGGGATGAAGAGGCGAAGAAGTGACTGATCTGTCAGTCGAACACAGCTGGGTCCAGAGATTTAGTTTAGAGAGACAGTACAAGAGAAAAAACATTACAATAAATATTACATCCCGCTTTGTAAACCAGACAGAAGCAGTGGCAGCTTTGCGCATGCGTGATTCATTTTCAGCGGTCTCTTCTCAGCTGACTTCAGCTGAGGCTGGGGGTAGGGTTGGGGGTGCTGCACAAGGCTTCAGTGAGTCGGACGGCTTTAGGAAGGGGGAGGGGCTCACCTCCATGCTCGCTGCTTGCGGAGGAACAGAGGAGGAAAGGAAAAAAGTGCTTGGAAAATGCTGTCGCCAAAGCTCCTAAAAGTCTCTAAAAACACAGGGAAAAGTCGCTATATTTGTCGCTAGTCGCTTTTTGGAAAAAAAATGCCGCTAGAGGGGTCTGAAAAGTTGCTAGATCTAGTGACAAAGTCGCTAAGTTGGCAACACTGCAAATATGCATCAAAAATAAGTGAAAAACATTCAATTTTTGCTGTTGGTGGTTTTATGGATTGTAATGATGTGAAAAAAGTAAGGATTTATTAGTTTTCTGTTGTGTTTTAGCTCTTGGTTGGTGGAGATTTGCTGAATGTGCTTCAGCTAGGTGTAATATTGCTGAAAAATAATATTTTATTGTGCTGTGAGCAAATATGGTTGGTAGAATATGATTTGCGGTATTTTTATCTTTAATTTGAGCACTGAGTGAAGTTAGTTTAACATACAGCAGTGGAGGAAGTGAATGAAGCCAGTCCGTGTTGATAAGGCTTCCAAATTAAATTAAATTTGTCTGACAAAGCAGCAGCTCTCATTTACAGTCGTCTCGTTTGGCTCCGTACTTTTCTCCTCTCAGTAGGGTTGTTAACAGCACACGCAATTTCCGGTTAGCTTCTTAGCTTAGCCTCCGTCACAGCGACATACGTCGCAGCCAACTGATCCAATCATTTTAAACTTCAGCAGAGGCCACGCCTCCTGCAAGAAATCGATTCTCTATGCATCAAGTCCAGACCCTTGTACGAAGCAAAGTGAAGGACAGGGTCTGGTTTAAACCAGGCTACTTTTTACCATCATTCATGGATGTTCCTGATCAAAACTCAATGCATAGCAATGGCGTCTGGTCTGTGCGGCGCACGATAAGTCACGTGATGTCCAATCCAGTAATATAGATCAATGCACCTGACATTCCACAGTTTAGCTGACGTTTATTCTATAAATATGTATTTGTGTAATGTGTTCTGTGAGCTGAAACGGCTGAGAAAAGACACGAAGGGAGGCAAATCTTTTTCAGGCTTAAGGAACGACAGTAGGTGCTCTTGAGCTCAGAGAATGCATGAGCTGCAGCAGAGGTTAGCTGCAGAATAAGAACAAAAAATTACAGTTAGCAAGCCAAGTGCAGAATTCCAGTTTATAAAGTTAAAAAAGTAAAGTACAGCAGGGATCCATTTGTTTTCTCTCTTTTAAACCTGACTTTTAGAATGGAGGATTATATATTTTAAAGCTTAAACTATTTTCTAAACTAGACTTTGAAAGGAAGCAGCAGGTAAATAAGAGCCACACCACAGCTGAGACTAAAGCTCTTCTGAGACAGTTGAACAAAATAGCTATGCCATTTCCTGCATTCTGGTGTTTTTTTTACCAGGTTCTTAAACATACAATTACATACATAAATACACTTGATTTAATTATTATTTCAGAGAAAGATTCTTCATTAAACTAGTTCTATCATCCTGTTTAAAACTCACTGCCACAGCTGAGATAAGGTTAATTAATGTGACACAAACGTAACATATCCAGTGACTTTAGGGGTGCTTTTCACTTTTATGTTGTTTATTCTTGATTTATTTTAAATTGTAACATGTCAGTGTACCAAATGACCATTAACTGATGTTTAAAACTGATAATAACTTTACCCAGTGAACAGGTGCAATATTGATAACCACCAACAGTGAATTTAGAGGGGCATTTCACTTTTTATGATTTAGTGATAGGTCTACTCATAACCAAAAGGAACAGGGTGTCAGGCAGCTTTCAGAACATAAAATGACACTGTGTTATGGTGACAAAAAAATTAAATAAAACAATAAACATTTGTCAGTTTTGTCAATCTGTATGTAATTATTAAAGCAAAAATAGGTCTACAGGTTCCTTCTGACCCTGGTACCACCTCAATTTCTACCACTTCCTACTTACTAATTAAAGTGAAGATTTTAATAAGCACGTAATTTTTATACTATTCAAAATATAATAAAATTCAGTTTAATTATGCTGTAGATTATGCTTTTAAATCAGTAATGTATTTCATAAACTTCACACAATCGTTTAGAGTGGACTCAAAATAAATATTGATTTGAGTAAACATTTTAGATTTCATTCATAATTTCCCAGCAGCACCTTCATCATCATCATCATCATCATCATCATCATCATCATCATATCATCACTCACCTGAGCCACAGAGCTCTATCCCTACCTGCTGACCCTGACTCTCATCAGCTCCTGCATCACATGAAGATGGATTAAACATTAGGTTTTTATTAGCAGCTGAAGTCAGTCAGCTTTAAAAAGTCAGAAAATATCATGAAATGTGGTGAATAAATAACAGATGACTATCTGGTCTGGTTTCATCAGTGATTGTGAGTCAACAGTGACATCATATGATTATTAAAGTTTTCAGACATGAACCAAGCTTTGTTTTATGATTAAAATATTCTGATAATAAAAAAAATCTACTCTCACAATGTTAGATTGCAATTGTTTTATACTTTAATAAAAACACCCAATAATCTTCTGATGTGATCATGTTATTCTTGCTGATAATAATATCACCAGCTGATCACTCTGTACTTTAGAAGATGCTTTAAATTACATTAACTGGTGGTGATATGTAAGCTAGCTGTAGCCAGCAGCCACTGTAACTGCATTAACTTTACACAGGATAAATCTGTTCTGTGGAGAGTTTAACTGTCTGTTTCTCTGTAAAACATCTCCTAATGTTGTGTGTCTGTGGAGGGAAACAATCACACACGCTGCCTTCTAGAAGTAGCTAGAAGTTAGTTTTAGGTTGAATATTTGCACTCCTGAAATTCACCGTCATCTTCCTCCCATCTAACCCGGTGGAGGTAGTCTGACGCTGGCCATCTCCGCTCCGGCTGCTCGTTCCCACTGGTACCTGCTGCAGGCTGCTGCTGACTGGAGGTAACCAGGAAAACTTAGAGCGACTTTTAGTGTGATGAGTTTTCTCCTGTCAATGAAGAGGAATGCATTCTTTCATCAAGTCGCCAAACAAAAACAGCACTGGGTGAACTGATGAGACGAATGTGGAGGGGTCCAAATGGATACTTTTGAAAAGTGGGGGGGACACGTCCCCTTCACTCACTATTGTTGCGACGCTATGGATTGGGATATTTTGAGTGGCACATGGATTTAAGTTATAAGGTAGGAGACAATAACTTTGTTTTAGTGAAATGTGCATCAAATGAGCTGCAGTTTTTGAACAGAACACTGATGTGAGATATGAGACATAACTCAACCTCTATCAGTCATATGGTGAATAAGTTATTCTGTAGGTTCATATATTTGTAAATCTGATTCTGATGAACTGAGTACCTCTCCATCCATGAACCTCACCACATCTCACTGATGAAAAGGAACATGCTGGATTGAATTATGTCTCAAATATTCATTTTTAATGCTATTGTTACCAAATTTGAAATGGTAGCCCGATATATATTTTTCCTCAATACCTGCTTTTTCTCAAATGTTCTGTGAAACTTTAAAAATAAAAATTTAGGGAGAAACTTTTTCTTGATTTTAGCGTATTTCAACTTCAATAAATTACAGTTGCATAAACAACTAAATCACCAGGCTGAGAGTAATCATTGGACGTACCTCTACAGATAATTAACTCATTCAAAATAACCATTACAGCTCAATGACCTTAGCAAACACAAAACTGACTGCAACTCAGTCAGTTTTATAGATATTGAAGTAAAATTTGGTGTGGTAGTAGCTGAGAGTCATCTACAGTACAAACTCTGAGTAGTAACAGAATTGGTTTAAATTTTTGGCATATAAACATTGAATTAATTTACTTGTCCATAAATCTCCAAAAATAGTTTTGGTGTAGAAGACCATCAGAAAACGATGTGCTCTGTTTCTCAACAGTACCACTTGAATCAAGATCACCTTTTATAAACAGCTGGACAGAGAAGCTTATTAAACTAACACAGGCCCAACACAAAAAACAGCTTGTAGGATTTTTGGTTCAAAAGAATGACTTTCAAGACATTTTGTTGAATTAAAATTTGACACTTAAAGCCATGTTTATTTCAAGGTCATTTATATTTTTTGTTTTTGAAGAGTTTTTGGGTTCGCTCAGAGATCAAAGATTCATTTGATCTGGTCTTGGAAGAGAAAGAACCAGATGCCTGTAAAGAGCTCCGTCTGAATAAATGTTGCTCTTCTCTTTCTTGTTCGTAGGTTTTCTCTCTGAGGGTTCCTGCTTGTTGGGCTGCTAATGTGAGGCGTTTAATGTCCTCAGTGTGTGAGTGTCGGATTAGCTTCCTCCCGCTGTGCAGGATGAGCTGACACATATGGGAGGCCAGTCTGAAACACACAGAGAGACAGACGGACACATTTATTTTTGTTGGGATCCTGTGTTGTAATTTCTGTACATTGACTCTGAATATCTGAGTCCTAAATCGGTTTAAAAAACTGGGTTTAAACCAACTCTGAACCCTAAAATTAACATTGTCAAAGTAACCAGTATATTGTTACCGTTTTGGTTTACATTGTTTTAAATGGACAGAACACAAATATTCACATACAAGCTTTGAGCTGAAAGGGTTCATCTGATTGATTCAAATGCCCTTCAGCTCCTGAACCTGATTGGTTGGATGTTTGTTTTATTCTCTAACTTCATATGACCTGAAATAATGATTAATATCAGTCAGTTTATTGGCCGTTTCCTCTGTTTTTCTTTAAACCAAAATCTCTTGAGGTGAAAAATGAATTAAATACTTTTACAAAATTGCTTTGATTTTTTTAAAATAGTCGAGCGTTTGAGCTACCCAAGTTTTGTTTCCATCACTCCACCAAATTACATTTGGCATATTGCTGAGCAAAACGTTTCCTAGATCCAGACTAGCGAAGATGTTTGTTCAGCAAGTGGCAAACTGATCTAGATCATACAGTACATGAAGCAGCGACCAGCATTTATAACCTCTGCCAAGGTAATAATGAGTTTGTATGATTGCTTGTTAGCAATATCACACAAAACTACCAAACTTAATACAGTGTATTACTGGAGCAAAGGAAGGACCTGCTGGAATAACTTTTGTTTCAAAATTAGCCTTGAAGAATATATTTTCTCAAAGATCTTTGTCTACTCATTGCCTTGTCTATAAAAATAAAAGGTACCATTTGCAAATTTTCTGCTTTTTTGTCTGACTTTTAGCCATTTAAGATTTTTTTAATGAACTTTAATGAATTCTAAATGGCAACTCTTTATGAAACTAGTGAGTCAAGGTATTGAAATACTGCAGTTGAACAGATACTTCTAGGATTTTTGGAACATCTAATGCAATAAAAATTAGCACCAAGAGACTTTACTATTAAATGTTACATTGACTCATTGACGTGACTTTTTTTTATAAAAATTACTAAGTGCAAGAAAATGTATTTCAGTATCAAGAACCAGTAAAAACTCTAACGTCTGTCTTTCAGGTTCTGGTAAAGCAGATTGTGTCCGGGCAGTCGATGTGCTTACGGTGCTCAGAGAAAAAGTGGCCTTTGTGTCGGGTAAAACACAAAAAATGCTACTGAAGTTTCATCCTATTTTTATTGTGATATAAGTTTTAGGAACTATTCTATGTGATTTTTCAGGTGGAAGGGACAAAAGAGGTGGACCAATACTGACATTTCCAGCCAGGACCAATCATGATCGAATAAAACAGGAAGATCTCAGTCGACTGGTTACCTACCTGTCAACTATACCAAGGTAGAACCCTCTTTTCCTAAACATACATGGATAATTTTCATGATTTATATAAACAAAACCAGGAAGTTTCTTTAAATTGTACATGCTATAAAATTCACAGAAGCATAAGAAACTATAAAACGTACAGTAGAAGTTTCTGAAGTGACGTTTACATGCAAATGAGGAAGAAAGAAGCCCAAGTTTGAGCACTGTCTGTCTTTCTATCAGTGAGGATGTGCGTGCTCGTGGATTCACAGTGGTTGTGGACATGCGAGGCAGTAAATGGGACAGCGTGAAGCCAGTGCTGCGAACACTGCAGGAGTCGTTTTCCTCCAACATCCACACAGCACTGCTCATCAAACCCGACACCTTCTGGCAAAAACACAAAACCAACCTGGGCAGTGCCAAGCTCAGCTTTGAGGTACCACTGTCTTCCTGAGAGAGCACTCCCACCAATGCTTGAATCATGAACTGGACCTCCTTTGTCAGTTCTTGAAGACATTTCATCTAAATTTTTTTATTTACAGCGGGTAAAATAAGTATTGAACACGTCAACATTTTTCTCAGTAAATATATGTATTACTAGAGGTGCTAATGACATGAAATTTTCACCAGATGTTGGTAACAACACAAGTGATCCATATATACAAAGAAATCAAACCATAAATGTCCAGAAATTAAGTTATTTGTAATAATGTGGAATGGCACAGGGAAATGTATTGAACACTTTTACTGAAATTTATCTAATACTTTGTACAAAAGCCTTTGTTGTCAATGACAGCTTCAAGACGCCTCCTGTATGGAGAAACTAGTGGCATGCATTGCTCAGGTGTGATTTTGGCCCATTCTTCCACACAAACAGTTCAAATCTTGAAGGTTTCGTGGACCTCTTCTATGAACTCTGATCTTTAGTTCTTTCCATAGATTTTCTGTTGGATWCAGGTCAGGTGATTGGCTGGGCCATTCCAGCAGCTTGAGTTTCTTTCTCTGAAACCAACTGAGAGTTTCCTTGGCTTTGTGTTTGGGCTCATTGTCTTGCTGAAATGTCCAGCCACGTTTCATCTTCATCATCCTGGTAGATGGAAGCAGATTTTTATCAAGAATGTCTCTGTACATTTTTCCATTCATCCTTCCCTCAATTATTTGAAGTTTGCCAGTACCATATGCTGAAAAACAGCCCCACACCATGATGTTCCCACCTCCAAACTTCACTGTTGGTATGGTGTTTTTGGGCTGATGTGCAGTGCCATTTGACCTCCAAACATGATGTGTATTCTGGCATCCAAACAGTTCAATGTTGGTCTCATCTGACCAAACTATATTCTCCCAGTATTACACAGGCTTGTCTAAATGTTGTGCAGCAAACTTTAAAGGAGCTTCAACATGCTGTTTCTTCAGCAGTGGAGTCTTGCGTGGTGAGCGTGCATACAGGCCATGGTGGTTCAGTGCATTACTTATTGTTTCCTTTAAACAAACGTACCTGCTAATTCCAGGTCTTTCTGAAGCTCTCCACAAGTGRTCCTTGGCTCTTGGACAACTCTTCTGATAATTCTTTTCACTCCTCTGTCAGAAATCTTGTGAGGAGCACCTGGTCGTGGTYGGTTTATGGTGAAATAATGTTCTTTCCACTTCTGAATTATGGTCCCAACAGTGCTCACTGGAACCTTCAGAAGTTTAGACATTCTTCTGTAACCGATGCCATCATTATGCTTTGCAACAATAAGGTTGTGAAGGTCTTGAGAGAGCTCTTTACTTTTACCCATCACCAGATGGTTCTTGTGTGATACCTGGCCATCATTTAGGACTGAACCAGCTGATATTAACTTGCACTGACAAGGGGCAGGCTTGCTTTCTAATTACTGAGAGAGTTCAGCTGGTGTCTTGTCTTTCCATGCCTTTTTACACCTCCCTTTCTTCATGTGTTCAATACTTTTTCCCTGTGCCATTCCACATTATTACAAATAACTTCATTTCTGGACATTTATGGTTTGATTTCTTTGTATGTATGGATCACTTGGGTTGTTACCGACATCTGGTGAAAATTTCATGTCATTAGCACCTCTAGTAAAATATTTACTGAGAAAAATATTGACGTGTTCAATATTTATTTTACCCGCTGTATTTTATTTATTTAAAAATGTATTCATTTCATTTAAAAACAAAACAAATGCTATACATACAACAAATAATAACACAACACAAATAAAATGAAAGGTAGCAGAAAGAAGAAAAAAATATTGATATCTGCCCCTTTTTCAAAAATGAATTGAAACAATAAGTCTTCAAACAACAAAACATAACAAAAACGTTAACTCCTTTTCGAACAACAGTTCTTATGAATGCACATTATACAAATTCATATTTCTTCAACAATCTAACTTTTATCATTCTCTTAAATACATTTATTGAGTCAGCATTTTTATAATCACTTTCCAGATTGTTCCACAATCTTGTTCCTTGGAATGAAGTACATCGGTCCTTCAAATTTGTTTGAATTTTGGGCTTTACAAACATCTCTAAACCCTTAAGGTTATAATTACTTACTCTCTTAACGCAATTTAATTGAATATTTAGAGGTAATACATGTTTATGAGCTTTATACATAACCTGCAAAATATTATGATCAACCAACTCATAAAATTTAAATAATTTCAACTGACAGAATAATATATTTGATGGGTGACTGTAATGTTTTCTGGTGATAATGCTTATGGCTCTTTTCTGTAAAATAAAGATAGGATTTGTAATTGTTTTACATGCTTTCCCCCAGACTTCAATATAATAAATCAAGTGTGGAACAGTTATTGCATTATATAACATAAACAAAGCTTTGTCATTAAGTAAGACCCTTACTTTATACAATACTGCGATGGATTTGGCTATTTTTGTTCTTAAGTGATTTGTGTGGGATTTCCATATCAGCTTTTCATCACTGATAATAAATAATCCAAAAGGCTAAATAACTACAACCTGCTTTTGTCTTCAGACCAGCCTGGTGTCAGTGGAGGGCCTGTCCCGGCTTGTTGACCCCTCCCAGCTTACGGCTGATCTTGGTGGCTCATTGGAGTACGACCATGTTGAATGGACTGAGCTACGTCTGGGTCTGGAGGAGTTTTCAGGGGCCGCCATGCAGCTGTTGGCTCAGCTGGAGCAGCTGGAGAATGGGCTGAACCGGATCCCGGAGCCTCAGGATGTGGACGAGGCCAGAAAGTAAATCTTTTGATGCTCTTTCAGATTTGCAGGTCCTCCAACAAGGATCTGTGTAAAAACCTTTCTGTTCTCTAGACTTCTGGAGGAGCACAATCGTCTCCGTAACACCATCGCCACTGCACCAGTTGACACTCTGGACCGAGAAGGAAGGAGCTTGCTCCAACGCATGCGCTTGGGCCCCGCTCACGGTGACGGCTCTAACGATGGTGGAGGTGGTGGAGGCACTTGGCTGTCAGGAGGGGCAGACTTCCAGAGTGTGGCACCAAAGGTTTCATCTCTGCTGGACCGGCTGCAGGCGGCTCGCACCCACCTGCTGCAGAGCTGGAGTGACAAGAAGTTGCACTTAGACCAGGCGCTGCAGCTACATCTTTTCGAGCAGGACGCCACCAAGGTGAGTTCATGGAAACCAGAAGGAAGCATCAAAATCCTTCAGCTCAGCTCACAGTCATTACATTTTGCATCAATTTGCTTAATGTTACTTGAAGTTTTGCATTTCCACATGTAAACTCTGAGCTGTCTCATATGCCTGTCTCAGATGTCAGAGTGGATTGCTCATAGTAAGGAACTCTTCATGCAGAGCGTGACAGAAGTCGGTCAGAACCACCAGCACGCTCTGGACCTTCAAACACAACACCAGCACTTCACCGCCAACTGCATGGTCAGTTTCTGCAAACCTGTTTGTTCTGCAGCTGATTTTAAAGACAACTACCAACCAATGTATTTGCACTTGTGTAGAACGGCAGTGTGAACGTGGACAGCGTGGTAACTGTGGCAGCGAGACTTGCTGAGGCCGGTCATTACGGAGCAGAACGGATTGCGTTGGTGTCGTCACGTTTACAGGAAGACTGGAAGTCTCTGACGACAGCACTGGAAGAGCGAAGTAATACCCTTGCCATGGCAACCGGCTTCCACCAAGGGGCAGAGCAGGTACCGTCCCACCAAAAAACAAAACCATACCGAATATGTCCCTGTTCAGAATGCTGTCCAAAAGTCTTCATGTAGCTCTATTTTTTGTATTTTGTTTTCAATGATCCAAGCTTTGTTGCCGTTTTAAAGTGCTACTGGGCAATAGTTATGTCTGAACAATTCATAGGTCAGAGATAAGTGGAGTCAGTCTACTCTACCTGAAGCTGAACAGTTACATGGTGGTGGGACGTTCATTTTCACACACACCTCACAAGACACATGGTGCACAGTTCCTGGGAAATCGCTCCTGCTGCTGAACACTTCACAGGAGCCTCCACTCAGTAATCTGTCGTTTTGGCCACAGATCTGTCACAGAGGGTCACAGTTTTCATCAGGCAGATTCCTCTGTGCATAATGTCTACGCTGTCACTATTCCACTTGACAAACTTTATGAATCTGAAAGAGTCATATAGATGAATGCATTTTGTGACTGCTTCGGACAATTTCACCTCCAAAACTATCCATGGTGTTTGGACCAAGTTTCGACAAGACTTTTTTTTTTTCCTGCCCTGTCGGGCAGGTGACAACAAATGTTACCTGCCCGACATGAAAAGTTACCTGCCCAAAACAAAAATGTTCAAATTTTGATAACATAAGAAAAACGTGTACTGTATTTGTTCTACAAAAATATTAACATGGTTATACAGAGGTATGTAACATGTGACATCTGATTAAACAGATGCAAACATTAACATTTAGACTGAGTTACTAACAGTCAATTGTATTATCAAGAACATCTTCAAAAACTTTTTTTAGACCTTTCCAGTGTTTTCCCTAGAGTATTGGCCTTGGGGGCGGGGCTTATGAAAACAGAATGATCAACAGCAGCTTTGTTTTAAATACAATTTACAGAACATGACAAAGTCTACAATTTGCATTAAAATAATCGTATATAGCCTATCCCAGATCTAAAGATACATTTAAGATATCTTGAACAGGAGTCTCCATACAACTTAATGATAAATCTGATGTTATTTATATTAGTCAGAATATAATTAGAGATATCTTAAATAGGTATTTTGTCTTGTCAAAATATATTAAGAGATGTCTATTTATTTGTTTGTTTCTTTCATTCATAAAACAAAACCATCTATGTACACCATTAAAAAAACAAAGTAAATCATACCCTGAATTAAAAAGGGTGCAGAGTGAAGTTAAAAAAAAAACTTAGCATATTTGCCCCGTATTTTCAAAAATCAACTTCAACACACAAACCAGCTCAAGCTGGAAAGATCCCCAAATTAAAAAAACAAGTAAATTAAACAAAAATAATAAAAGAAAACATTTTATTATTTTATCCTAAATAACTAATCTGTCTATTTTAGTCATAAAACAATTTCAGATAACTAGAATGTGGTGACGCCAAATAAATGTTATATCTGCCTGCCATACAATGAACTTCTGACTGCTGAATTGACCCGCTGCTGCTGCGCTCTCATCTTCATCATCATCTTCATCATCAGAGCAGAAGCCGATATTAGCAAGATGGCTTTATGACTGTAAGAACGTCCACATATTTTTTTCATCTCTGTGAGTAACAATACATAAAAAAACATTTTTTTCCTCTGAAAACACGGTTGTGAAAAACATGGGCAGAGCCAGGGGGTGGCCGATGGCCACCACAGACAAATCTTTGGCCACCCCATTGGCCACCCTGCTGTACACACCCCTTCCACAGTGAAACAACCTTTAGGGGTGTAATAATCCTCCTGAACAGTTGGTGGCAGTGTTTAACAATTTGAAACATCACCAAGTTCAAAGAAGTGACAAAGAAGTGATTGTTTTCTATACAGAACATATGCCAATGCAATCTGACTTATGGTGACAAAAGTTTTTGTTTTTTTAGTCACATAACACAGTGTCATTTTATGTTCTGAAAACTGAATGATGCTCTGTCCCTTTTGGTTAGGAGTAGGCCTATCACTAAATCATAAAAAGTGAAATGCCCCTTTAAATTCACTGTTGGTGATTATCAATATTGCACCTCTTCATTGAGTAAAGTTATTAATATTAGTTTTAAACATGCAGTTGAGGGTCATTATTTGGCATGATGACATGTGTTACAATTAAAAATAAATCAATAAACAATTTAAAGTAAAAGGCACCCTTAAAGTCAATGGATATGATAAATTGTGAAATTGTGACACATTAATTAACCTTATCTCAGCTGTAGCAGTGCGTTTAAAAACAGGATAATGAAACTAGTTTAATGAATAATCTGTCACTGAAATAATTATCAAATCAAGTGTTTATTTATGTAGGTAAAAGTATGTTTAACAACCTGGTAAAATACACCAGAATGCAGGAAATTGCATCTATTTCATTCAAAATTTTCTGGGGGAGGACCCTCAGACCCCCCAACAGTGTGTCCTCCCACTTTTAAAATGGTTCTGACCATGTTTATAAGGTAGTCACTGCCTGTATAAGGACATAAAAAAGGACCAAAACACAAAGATCCGCAGAAGTGATGTCATTTTCTTGGCCACCGCTGTGTGAGTAGTGGTCCCCATCTGACCACCCCTGAGAAAAATGTCTGGCTCCGCCACTGGTGAAAAAACTACGGCTGTTGAAGCTTCGCTCTGCGCGACTTGCAGCAGGAAGGAGGGAGAGATTATGATCCCGCGACACGACCGCAAGACATAACTTTTCTACAGGGGAGGGGGAAATTTTGAGGATTTATTCTCTCTTTACGTGTTTTAACACATAAAGAGAGAATACATTTCTACAACATTTCTACTACATTTCTTCATTTATTTTCAGAATATTTCGAATAAATGGCCCTATAAAAAAATGAAATGGTTTACCTGCCTGGTCGGGCAGGCATCGGGACACACCCACCTGCCTGAATATGGTTTTTACCTGCCCCGGGAAGTCGGGCAATAGGATTTGCTGAACCCTGGTTTGGACGCACAACAGCTGGTATCTTGAAGCTGTGTATTTGAAGCAAAATTGTTGTCAAGTGCTTTTCCGCATAAACAAACACACCCATGAGCTTCTGACCAATCACACAAAAATTGGCACATTTACCTGAGAGAAAGGGCGGGTGAAACTGCTCTGCTAACAATACATAATTTCTGTCACACACCTATGCCAGAGAGACTTCGGCTGGAGCATGCAGGGCTCTTTAACCTTCCTCTGAAAATATTTAGGTGCATAAACTGAACCTTAATGACACAAAAAGCAGCTGAAGCCCAAAGAAAACTGGAGATAGAAAAACTTTGAAAAAATTATAAAAAAAGACTCATTGGAAGCAAAATGTAAATGAACGAGGACTATCTTCTTCTCTTTGTTAAATAAATTGTACTGAAATCATGTGGTGATGTCGACTGATCTAAACATCGCCTGCCTGTCTGTATCTCTGTTCAGTTCATGCTACGAGTAGAGGCTTGGGTTAAGATGTGCTCTGAGGGATCTTTACCTTCAGCAACAGCTGAGCTGGAAGCTGCAGTTAAAAAACACCAAGAGCTCAACGAGGAGATTTCTGCAAACTACACACAGGTACGTTCTGGTCCACTGTCCCACCTTTCACCTGCCTCTGTTCAAAACACCCACCTGTCTTTTATCCCGTCTGTCTGCAGGTCAGTGAAAGCGGTAAAGCATTAATGGACGTCCTGCAGCGAAGCTCAGCAACTGAGTCTGATGAGTCGACAACCAAACCAGACTTCACAGCTGCCACACACACCATCATGGGAGTCCTGCACCAGGTGATGCAGGTAAGGTTCACTGTTTGAATTAGAGCAGAGATTCTTAACCTATGGGCCGCGGCCCAATTGTGGGCCGTGAGCGCCACCTTGAGGGCCTCAAAACAACAACAGTTTTTACCTTTGGGCCCAAGAGGGCCGCAGGACCGCATTGATTTAAAATAAGTTGCATTACACTTTCTCACCACTAGTAGTGGTAGTGCAACACTCAGATGTTTGACAACTTTTTTAATACTGTATGTAGAAGAAGAACCTTAGAAATCTGCCGAGAATGGAAACCTATTTTAAATG
>NW_013952820.1:132765-137544 GCF_001266775.1 Austrofundulus limnaeus
ATATATATTTTTTGTGTTGATAAGCCTGAGTGGTCTGTTGAGTGACTGTTGTATTTGTTTAAATAATTGTTATGGGCAGGTTACAATATAATGTTTTTATTTTTTGTCATAATCATGTCTTGTGGTTATTTGACAGGAGTTTTACTTTTAAACTGTAAGTGTATTTAATTTAGTTTAATGCAAATAAAACACAAATTAAACCAAAATTTAGAATAATTATCATTTTGATCAATACATTGGTAATGTCTGACTGGGCCTCGTGCCACTTTGTGTTCAACAAATTGGGCCCCGAGGTCAAAAAGGTTAAGAACCCCTGAATTATAGCATCATTGGTTCAGACAGACAGAACATCTGATATAATGTTTCATGTTTCCTTACAGGGTCACCATGAGGTAGAGGGAGCCTGGCAGCATCGCAAACTACGACTTCACCAGCGCCTACAGCTGTGTGTGTTTCAGCAGGATGTTAGACAGGTAGGAGCTGCTTTCATAACCTGGGTTCAAAAACTAACAATAGACTCAGAATTTATTCAAGACTTTAGAGCCACTGGTTTTTATTTTATTTATTTTTGCCTACTGGTGGTGGTCAGAGGGTCCGGTGGCGCCGGTGCATGACAGCCTCGCCTCTGTCAGTGCGCCCCAGGGCAGCTGAGGCTACAGCGTAGCTTAGCATCATCAGTGAGAATGTGTGTGAATGGGTAAATGACTGTAAGTGTACAGGACTTGATAAAGCTTTATAATTATAAAAGCCATTTATCATTCAAGAATAGGATCTAAATTCATGCATAAATTCTAATACATTAAATCTAGACTTTCTTTAAAAAAATTTTTGGAGATAAAATATAAATCTAGACACTCATATGAATCCACGTTCAGATTATTCAAGTTCTGCTGTTTCAGACTCAATAAATTTAGGACCAAACTTTAATCAAAATCAGCATTTTGGTCTTGATTCTTTAAAACATTTCAGTTTCAGTTTAGACCCAGATTTATATTAACAGTCAAAGGCAAATTGGGGTTCTGACCATTATTCATTGTAGAGGCATACTGAACACATTTAAAGCAAGATCTAAAAGCTTATTTTGATCCATATGCAGAGCAAGAATTCAATTTAAATATAGATTATGGTTCATGTCTGTTTCAATGCAATATTTCAGATGCAGATTTAGATATACTAGATCTGGGTTTACAGACATTAGTAACATTTAGCATCCATACAAATTCTTATCCTAAATTTTTTATCCTAGTGCAGGATTTTAATATTTATCTAGATTAAGAGTTACACTGGTTCACATAAAAAACTAGATACCGCATAGCGGTAACGTAATGACCCCTGCATGCACAAATGCACCAGAACTCAGAAGTCTTCATTCCTAATAAATGTCATGCTACTAGGTGCATCCCAAAATTGTAGTGCTTGGGTGGGGGTCCCAAAGAGTATCTGAAGATCCTGTGTTTAATAGTTTTTGAGCAATAGCCATTTTTGTATGTCCAGATACCCCTTTTTTTCAAATGGGGGGGGGGGGGCACTGATTGGTGGGCCTGATGAATAGAGCGTCATCAGAGCTAAACAATCAAAAAATCTGAGGCTCTGTGTTGACCTAGCCTGGTAAAAACCAGACCCTTGTCCTTCACTTTGCTTCATACGAGGGTCTGGACTCTCTGCTATAGAGAAGAGATTCTTGCAGGAGGCGTGGCCTCTGCTGAAGCGTGTGTGTTGCTGTGAAGGAGGCTAAGCTAAGAAGCTAACCGGAAATCGCGAGCGCTGTAAACAACCCTACTGAGAGGAGAGAATTACTGAGCCGAATGAGACGACTGTAAATGAGAGCTGCTACTTTGTCAGACAAATTTATTTTAATTTGGAAGCCTGATCAACACAGACTGGCTTCATTCACTTCCTCCACTGCCGTATGCTAAAATAACTAGCAGACACTGCGCAGAACAACGACGTCATTCAAAACTCCACCTTCTGTTCTCTGATTGGCCCAAGTAAAATAAACTACAAGCAGACACTGCGCAGAAAATTGACATTCTGTTCTCTGGTTGGTTCGGCTAAAAATCTGCCAGCGAAATCCTTCTCTATGGGAGAAGTCCCAGACGGAGCAGTGAAGGGAAACTAGAATTGAGCGGAGCTGCGTAGGAAGGCAAGGGCCAGACTCCCGCTTACGCTTCGCGTGTGGGTGTCATAATTAGGCTAAGATCTGAATTTTAATGTTGATTTAGACTTGTTTTCTAATCTAGAACCTATTTAAAGCTAAAAGAATATCTTGCATTATATTAGATTTCCACAGACAGATTTAAATTAAGCTTTTCCTTAAATCCAAAGTTACATTCAGATGTCCCTCCACCTGTCTCCTCTCAGGTACTGGACTGGGTGGAGCAGCACGGAGAGGTTTTTCTCAACAAACACACAGGTGTGGGGAAGTCTCTGCATCGAGCCCGGGCGCTGCAGAAACGACACGATGACTTCCAGCAAGTTGCACAGGTAAAGATGAGCTGTGAGTCTTTACTGAAAAACAGGGCGGCTGTGGCAGAGTGGTTAGGGTTCCTCTAATGTGAGAGTTGGCGGTTTGATTCCTCGCTATTCCATCACATGTCGAAGTGTCCCTGGGTAAGATAATGAACCCCCATGTGTGTGTCCCATCAGTGCATGAATGTGATTTAAAGAACTGATTAGTCTCTATTCACCTGTATTAGCTCTGCAGTGAGATGTAAGAAAATGCTGTGTGAATGAGGACACAGATTGTAAAGTGCGTTGAGTATCCTGGTTGGTGATTTATAAGTACAGACCATTTAACAAAGAAATGCTCTTTAATGACAGTCATGCTGTTGATCGTGGAGATCAGAGCTCTGGAACACTGACAGATCTAGAATCAGAACCAGCTCGAACAGTGTTTGCGTATGTTTCAGAACACTTACACTAATGCAGAGAAACTTCTGGAAGCAGCGGATCAGCTGGCTCAGTCTGGAGAGTGTGAGGAGGAGGAGATCTACCAGGCAGCTCGAGACTTGGAGCTCCGCATGCAGGTAACCTAACAGATGGAAAGACACCGTCTGGTTGTTTACATGCTGGGGTTCAGAGTTGTTGACATTGTTTACATGTGTTCCAGGCCTTCATCCAGCGGGTCGAACAGAGGAAGCTGCTGCTGGACCTTGCTGTGTCTTTTTATACTCATACAAAGGAGGTAATATGCAGCTGGTAGTGCAGAACAGTACCAAATATTTACCCAGCCGTAGTATTTGCAAGCGTTAGTTTGGTTTTACACCCTGTTAAAACATGTCTTGTTATTTCCTCGTCCACACTCGTCCACAGCTCTCGGTGTGGATGGAGGGTCTCCAGAAGCAGCTGTCCTCAGACCTCCTGGTTTGTCCAGACACAGTGGAAGCTCTGCAGGCTTTGATCAGCCAGCAGCAGCAGCAGCAAGCCAACACACAGGTACCAGCTGCACACTCAGCACCTCAGACCTGAAGTCTAACCTCATCATAACAGCCTAACACCCAACTGACCTCTGAGCACTAACCTCTAACCCTCAAACTAACCCCAGCTCTAACCCTGACCCACAGGAAGCTGCAATGAGTGTCATCAGGGAAGGAGAAGACCTCATCCTTCAGCTCAGGTAGTCCCACCCAGTGTTGCTGTGTCTTTGTTTACTTCTGCAGCAGATAAACTCTGTTGGATGAGTTTAATTTTGCCTTTGGTTTGATTATGTGCCAGTAAATTTATTTTCTGTTATGTATGATGTGAGTTTGATTTGTATATTGTGTACTGTGAGTAAGAAGTTTCTGGATTGTGCGGACAATTTTTTTCTAGATTAAATTGATTGTTAGGGCGACTCAGTTTTCTTATTAATAACAACCGATCTTCAAAAACGATCTTCAAATGTCTAAATTTGTCTGTTGACTATTTTTTTAACTGCATGTATTTATTTTCTAAATTTTGCACAATGTTTGCACTCTTTTGTTTTCTAGATTATTTGAATGCGGAAATAGTTTGTTCGTTTAGTTTGTGGATTATCTGAAGGCCAGTTTCTAAATTTAAAGTGGGGTGCTTTTCCTTCATGGTGTTGTTTTAAAGCATGAGTGCATTTTTCTACCTTTTGCAAAAGAAAAGAGTGACTTGTGTTTAATAAAGGAGTGAATGTGCAAGTCAAAGTGACGTGCAGTATTTTAGTTTGTGTACTTATGCATTTTGTAGAGGGTGTACTATGTTGTTACCATATTCTTTAGATTGGTTTGTTTCTCTCAATTTGTTTAAAAAATATCTCTTTTGCTTTATAGATTTTCCATATTGAGTTACTGCATATGTTTTCTGTTTTCTGTCAGGAAGTGAATATCTCAAACTACATGGCTACATGTTTGTTTGTTTGTTTGTTTGTTTGTTTGTTTGTTTGTTTGTTTGTTTGTTTGTTTGTTTGTGTTAATATATGGATCCTGAAAATACATGAATTCTATGGGTCTGTTTAATTAATTGTAGACTTTGTCAGTATTTTGTAAAGAATGTTTTGGTACATTTGTTTACATGGTGATGATGTTTCTGTAGGTATACTCATCTAGATTGACTGATGTTGTAAAGCTTGACTGAATGTGTGTGTTTTAGGTTATGTAAAGATATGTAAACGACATTATCTGATGTGTTTTCTAAGTTGTTTTTAATGTTTGCAGATCAATTTTCATTACATGTCATCCATCCATCCATCCATCCATCCATTTTCTTCCGCCTATCTGGGGTCGGGTCGCGGGGGCAGCAGCTTCAGAAGGGAGGCCCAGACCTCCCTTTCCC
>NW_013952820.1:140384-152130 GCF_001266775.1 Austrofundulus limnaeus
AGATAGATAGATAGATAGATAGATAGATAGATAGATAGATAGATAGATAGATAGATAGATAGATAGATAGATAGAGTATATCATGCATCCCTAATACACACCTGTGCCTGATTATTTATTTATATTTTTTATTATATTTATTGATGTTGGGGAACCTGGTCATTCTGATGTGCTACTGGAGCAAACCATTCAAGATTATTTTACAAATTATAGCTACAGAATGAACAGATTATGTGTTTGTAGGCCTTTGTGTTTAGCATAATGTATAATATTAAAGTTAATTTGTTTTCAGATTATCTTTGCACACAACTTCATAAATGCTCTATATTTCTGGATAAAATGTGTGAGAGCTCCTGGATTCTAAATCATGATGGAGTATTGATGCATCAGTTTTCAGGTTTTCTTAAATTAATTAATGTACCCAAAATCTAGAATATGGAAAATACATGCCGTTATTTCCAGCGTAAAGTAGAATGCTTGATGCATTTGTTTTCTACACACCTAGACTTTGCAGATGTTAACAGGTTATTTTAAAGTTCACTCTAAAAACAGATGTGTTGGATTTGCTTAACCAAGTTATGTGAAGTGGCTCTGTTGAACTGAGTTGAGTAACTGTAAAGCGTGATGTGAAGTGAACGTTGATGTAATTTGGGTTTTAGAGTTTGTTTTCAGGTTTGGGATCCTGATTCAGGTCAGTTATTTTCAAGCATCTGTAATGTGTGGATGTGTTTGTTACAGGCCCCAGGGCAGCTCTGTGGCACACGTGGAGTCAGTTTTACAGCAGCTGGAGGAGTCTCACGCTCAACTTGAGGAGCTTTTTCACCAGAGGAAGATCCGACTGGACATCTTCCTGCAGTTCCGCATTCTTCATCAGTGCACGTTAGAGGTTAGTTTAATTTTGCTTTTCCCCTACGTTATTCATTTTTTCTCTCTCTGAATGGGGACCTTCACTCATGACATCCCACATATCATTTATATAAATTATCAGCCCCTCTCTCAAATGATCAAACAATCAGAGTGGATTCTATGCAGATTCAGTGATAATACCACAGAAAAGACGTTCCTAGTGCAAATATTGACTCATACAACTTCAGGAATCATAGGAAAGTTCATTTGAAATGTTGTCTGGAGGGTTGAGGTCTTCTACAGACTTGGAAATGAGCAGAATTGTTAAAAAGGTTGGTGTTATTACCAGCGTTTTATAGCTTATCGCGCCATATTTATAATGTGTGCATGTGTATTTTTAATCACTCGAGCTTCCGCTTCTGCATCACTTAAAGATTCTTAATTGTGATACTTTAAATTTGTGTAAGTACAGTGTTATCGTTGTATGCGTGACTGACTGAAGTAGAGCGCTGTATATGAGGCTAGCATAGACGCCATATGAGTAAAGCTAGCAGTAGGCTGCAGTAATAATAATAACAATAAGGTTTACTGTAGATGTTTATTGACAGAAAGTGCAGAAATAGGATCCGGGTGGTCCAGGATATTTTACCTCCAATAAAATTTTTGGAACAGATGTTAAGTACCTGTTTTTTCAAAGTGAGTTCATTCCATCGCTGGAATCCAGCTGTTAAGCTGCATATTATCTTGTGAAAAGTGACAGAAAATACTCTTTTCATGTTAGGATCATGGCTGTATCCTGAGTCACTGTTACTGTATCACAATGTTTTGTGGTCCTCCCGTTGAAGTTTGACACTGTTTTCCTGAACTTATTTAAGTTTAAACACAGTTGGACCAGCCCAGATCCATTGAAATCAATAGAGCTGCTGCAGAGTTTGTACTTGCACCAGTGTCGAGTGGACGTGGTCACGTGACTAGTGTTCTAAAAATAGCCTGAGTGAAGGTCCCATTGAATCAAAGCTGGATTTGCTGTTCGTACGTTTGTTTTCTAGGTGACAGGTGAAATAGATGCCTGGAAACAGGATCTCCAAAAACAGTCCCAGGATTTTTCCAGTGAGAAGATAACGTCTCCACGGGTAGCTGAAACAAACCAGGACCAGCTAGCCCAGGACAAACTAGCTCTGGGCCAGTCGCGCCTGGTGGAGGCTAGCCCTGAAGCACTAACGTTAGCTCAACAACGTATTCATAGGTAAAGAGGACAGTGTGCTGAATCTTCTTGAATAAAGAAATGTTTTGGCGAGCTTGTTTTGATGATCTGATTGGTCTGCAGGCACATGGAGCGAAGGCTGGCTATGAACAATATGATCTATGAGGTCATCCAGCAAGGTCATGACCTTCAGCAGTATATGTCAGAGGTTCAGGCATCAGGTAAGAGTCTCATTGTTCAGTCTGGTCTTTTAGAGCTTCCACTGCTGCTGGTCTAAAAATAGCATGAAGCTATCACATTAAACAATGTAAAGTATGGTTTCCTCTTTGTACACACACCAGTTTCTTAATGACAGAACATACTGCTTGTTTATCTAAACAAAAACATCAGAATCAAGGACTGAGCCATGGGGCACACCATTTCTGGTCTCAGAGATTATTTAAGGGGTTATAGAAGTAATGGTTAAAATAAATTGTCAAAAGGGAGAGTTTCAAGTACCGTGTTCAAAGCCCATCAATAATTTCTTAGAATGATGGAAGTGCTTTCAAAGAAAACAATGAAAACACTGTTAAAAAAAGGCAGTGGATTATAAGTTTGACTGAAGAGATCTGTTGTCAAAGGTTTGAATCTGCAAAGGTTTTGCTGCTTTAGTATTTCAAAGGGAAGAACTTTCAAGGAATTACAATCTCAGTTTTATGGGTTACATTAATCTTTTAGTGGTGTCAGGATATTTTAAAGCAGTTTTAGAGGTTCTTAAGTGAACTTGAAGGATCTGTGTTCTCTGAGTGATCACAGTGACACACATGTCCAAAGATCATTTGTGAGGTTTAACTGTCCTTCATTAGTTTTTTGTTTCCTCTCATAGTTTTGTGAAGGAGGAGGGTACTTTAATGCTTCTAAAGAGGCTCTGTTGGTCAAAGACAGCACTACGTTGAATTCAGAAACAAAAATCTGATCAGGTGTGTTTTTTTGTGAGACAGGTCAATCTGGATTTCAAGGTAAAGGGATGAATCCAAACTAGCCACAGTATAACGTTTTAATATTTCAACAGGGGCGGCTGTGGCTGAGTGGTTAGGAGAGTCGTTCCTCTAATGCAGAGGTTCTCAAACTGGGGTCCCCAGACCCCCAGGGGTCCGTGAGAGGTATCTTGGGGGTCCTCAAAAATTTTCACTAAATTGGTAATTTGGTTTTTATTTTTAAAAATGCATGGAGAACTAGAGCTGGACGATAAATCGATTTAATCGATTAATTCAAATTTGCCATTTATAAAGATTTAATTTTGGGAAAATTTAGATTTTTTTTCCCACCAGTGCACTTCTGTAGTTCAGAGATCATCCCACCTGTCCCTCAAGATGCCTGGTACATGACATGACAATATGGCAGCTAGCAGAGAGGATCTACTTCTCAAAAAAGGCACTGTTTCTACAGTTTTCTGGAACTGGTTTGTTTTTTCAACCTCGGACTTGGAGCAACGAACACCTCAATGCTAAATCCATTTGAAGGCTCTTGCTACAAAAAGCAGGAGTACAACAAATTTGTTTCGACGCCTGAAATAGAGGCACTCTGTTAAGTGGGAAGCAAAATCAATTAACATTGAAAATCGAATTTGAGATGAAAAAATCAGAGATTCTTTTTGGGGGCCATATGGCCCAGGCCTATGGAGAACAATGAACTAATAAAACAAACATAATAAACTTAATAAAAATATATATTCCCATGACATTTGGGGGTTGAAATGACAATAAATTATCTTTTAAAACAGCATGGGGTTTATGAGGGCGTCCTTGGAATTTTTTTTGCCCTAGTAAGGGGTCCCAAATGGCTTGAGAACGCCTGCTCTAATGCAAGAGTTGGCAGTTCGATTCCACTGCTATTCTGTCACATGTGGAAGTGTCTCTGGGCCAGACAGTGAACCTCCACTGCCTGTGATGTGTGTCCCATCAGTGTATGAGTGTGATATAGAGCAGTGATTAATCTCTATAGATTGATTTATCTGTGTTAGATTTGTAGATAGATCTAGTAGCGTGCTGAATGAATGTGTGAATGGGTGAACGAGGAGACAGATTGTAGTGAAAAGCACTTAGAGTATCCTAGTTGTATAGAAATGTGCTATAAAGGTACAGTCCATTTATATGTATTATAAAAATAAAAATAAGTAGAATAAAGATGATAAAAAGATAAAAACATTATTTTCCCTACAGTGCAGCATCTATCTGGCTCCTTCTTCAACACGCTGGTGATATTAGGGGTAGAACGGGGGGCAAAGAGGATAATGGGAGAGGGGGAAAAGGGGGACAGGGTTGCTATGGAAACTGCTCTCTGAAGCACACAGCTGGTCCCCATGGTAACCAGTGTATTGAATTTGCCATGGAGACACACACACAGACATGAAAACACACATCAGAGCAGACACACACATGATCAGGGTTACAGGCTCACTTTAACAGTTACTGTGTCTGTTTTATAAAGTGTGTGTGTGTGTGTGTGTGTGTGTGTGTGTGTGTGTGTGTGTGTGTGTGTGCGCCAGGCATCGAGCTGTCCGAGGTGGAGGGAGGCCTCTCCTCTCAGGTGGAGGAGCTGCAGCACCTCCTGCAGGACAAACAGAAGGAGCTGCAGCAGATTGCGGATCACACACATGCACACCTGGAGCAGAACCTGCAGCTGAGGCACCTGCAGAGTCAGGTCAAACAGGTACCACCTTCATCCAGGTGAGCTCACACATGTGCACCAGGTCACAGCTCCCAACCTGTGTGTGTCTGTCTCAGGTGTTGGGTTGGATCTCTGAGGGCGAGGTGATGCTGTCGTCCTGCATGTTGAATTCCAGCTGTCTGTCAGAAGCTGAGCAGCTGCAGAGAGAGCATGAGCGCCTCCAACAGGCCATAGAGGTCACTGCACACACACAGTCCAACAAAACAAACAAACATAGACATATTTAGCACAATTCAGAGATAATTTTCTACAAAAAGAAGTAAAAAAAATCAGAGTTTTGCATGTTTTTACATTGATTAATTTAAGATGTACATCTCTGGATCGATTCTTTAGTGTCAACAAAGACAAAATTTCCCATTAAAGGGAAGCAACGAGAGCAATAATGCAGATGATCCATCCATGATGTTAAAAACAGACAAAACTTACTTCATCAAGACAAACTCCTTTAGGCGACTCCGAAAACAAGCATATGAACAATGAAACTATACTTTTTAAAATTTATTTCTTTCATAAAGCAAAACAATCTATATATAGTAAAATAAGAAATAAAAACAAAACAAACAAATCATGCCATGAATGAAAAGGGTTCAGAGTGAAGAAAAAAAAGTATTTTATCTGCCCAGTACGCAACACAAAACTAGAAAAGATTAAACAAAACTCTTCTCCAATGAACAGGAATTTTGCAAGCTTGACGTAATTAAAATACTTAAAAAGTGATAAAATAGGATTTTCAGAGTTACATTTTATGCTAGAAAAAAAAGGGCATGTAAAATGTTTTTGTTTCCATTTAAGTATATCCACAAATAATTAACTTTTTTTGGCCTAATTTACACTCTGTAACAATAATTTCCCAGTTATTGCTATTGTTAGGCCTTCTGAATCAGATCGTCATCAGGCAAAGTGAGTCTAAATACAGGCAACAAAGCAGTTCACGTTAATCTCTCATGATAACTCCTGGATAAGTCAGAGTAAAGAAGCCTTCATCCTGAGGATGAGGCTGATTTGTCACTCCATCACGGTAGACACATTGCCAAGGCAACCAGACACACATGACAGTTTCATCCTCTCAGATTTCTCCACCTGGAATAATAAAAGTGAAGAATGGTGTTTTTTGCAGGCTTTGCTGCATGCAGACTCCCTGCAGAGGACTCATCAGGTGGCTCTGGCTCTGCAACAGAGAGCAGAGCTGCTAGTGAGGTGAGTTTCTGCCTGATTAATGCAAATATCTGATTATTAATCTCAACAGAGAGCAGAAAAAATACAGCCGTATTTGGGTTCATATATTGTCACCTGGTGGATAAGTGACACATGTGAACAAAATGTGTGACAGCTTTCACCTTCAGCTGTTAACATTAATGTTGACCAATAACATTTATAGACCTCAGGTAGTGCTTCTAAATTTAGCCTATAAATTTATCAAGTGCTAATCCACTAATAAATTTTAAAATTAGAAAAAGCCCTAAAGAACTAATCAGGAAATTAGTTCCCCTATTAGTGCTTTGGTGCTTTAGGGGAACTGTGCCCACCACTGGAAGCCAGAGTACCCAGAGAAATGAATGCTGTGAGGCATCAGTGCAAACCACTGATCCGTTGTACTAACTAGAAATAATTGATAGTTTAACATTCAGCTGTATTTTGTATCAACTCTATGAATACCAGGTGTTTGTTGGAGAGACAGTTACTGTATCAGTTCTGTGACCTTTGACCTCTCTCAACAGGTCTGGCCACTATGATCCCGATGCAGTGAGAGCTTGTGCCCAGACAGTGGCGCTTCACTGGCAGACTTTGATGCTGAGGATAGAAGACAGACTCAAACTGGTCAATGCATCCGCTGCCTTCTACCGGACATCTCAGCAGGTAAAACCTGTCTCAGCCTGCACCTGGTCCACAGGGGGTACCACACTCACACAATGGATAGTTTTGCAGATACTGTTTAGTGCCTCCTACTGGATACAGCACTCAGTGTTTTGTGGGAGAGTTTGGGGGCAACCGACAGTGAAGTCAGTGAGGGGCTGTTGCACAGCTTAAAGCTTTTCTTTTGGTTTGTGATGTACCAATTTATAATCAGACAAAGGACATATGATACTCAAATCTTGGGATTATTGCCTAAACTAGCGATTTGGAGATGCAAAGAGGTAAGGTTATACTGTTGTGCAATAATTACCCTATAAATATAATGTATTCATTACTATAGTAGCTCACAATATCAAATCACTTGCCAGAGACATTACAGGTAGTGATCATATGCACACATTTCAAGTTGTACAGACTGTCCCTAAATCAGATGGATTTTCCTCAGAATTGCAGATATATGGACATATAGGGCCATCTCACAGATTTTTTTTAAAACACTCAGCTTCAATTTTATTTTACGTCTCAGAGTGTGTAGGACGTTAAAAAACAATTAATAAAATTAAATAGCTATCTACTAACCTGCTCTGCCTCTAGAAATAAGCTGGAATAAGTTCTCTACCTCTCCCCATCCTCCCTCCCAGCTCCTCTGCACTCCAGGTGCTGTCATTTCAACCCCACATTCTGCCTGTCCTCTCGGCCAACAGTCCGGTTTCAACACCCCCCACCCCAATCTGAAGTTATCATTCTGTATATTCAAACTTTTTTCATGTATCTGCAATCATTGTTACACATATACATGGCACAGTAATCTCCACAACACATTTTCACACTTGTTCAGGTCCCATGCCTAACCTAACCAAATTGGACCGTGATACTAAAGCATTGAGCAAAGATTTTTGTATCTGTGAAACAGTCCATGGATCAACTACCTGTTACTATGTTTGGTGTCTACTTGCTTGTGGTTCCAGGTATGTGGCGTCCTTGAGAGTCTGGAGCAGGAGTACCGCAGGGAGGAGGACTGGTGTGGAGGAGGAGAGAGGCAGCCTGAGCAGCTGCTGCCGCTCATCAGCAAACACATGGAACAGAAGGAGGCATTCCTGAAGGTGGACACTTTAATATCTCTGAACTTTAGGTTTATATTATTTAGGTTTAAATTTAGGTTAATGAACTGCCACATCCTGGTTCATCTGTCAGGGTTTCAAAGACGTTTTATTTTGGTTAAGACCTAAAAACTGGTTGTTTCATACTCTTAATGTCTTTCCTAAGTAGGCTTAATAGGTACCCTTAATAGGCTTTGATGCTGTGATGCAGTTCTGATCATTCTTTTCAGCCCAGTTTCAGTGATAAACTTTATCTGATTTTGATCTAATTAATAAAATTATCCCCTTTGCAACAGGCATGCACTCTAGCAAGAAGAAATGCTGAGGTTTTCCTCAAATACATTCATCGCAACAGCGTCACCATGGCAAACATCTCTGGCCATAATGTCACTGTTTCGGGGGTAACTGGTGTTTCTGAGGTCACTGGGCACTCCAGGGTGCCAGAGCAACAGGTCAAAGGTGAACATAAACAAAAATATATGCACCTATTGTTAAACAGAAACAGAGAGTGTAACCAGGATAGAGCCTTGAGGGACACCACAGTTACTTGAGTTGTATTTGTGGACATTTGGACCATTCTTTAACTGATTCAGGTGTATTTGCTTTCAGGTATTCTCAGTGAGCTACTCCAGAGGGAAAACAGAGTCCTTCATTTCTGGACATTGAAAAAACGTAGACTGGATCAGTGTCAGCAGTACCTGATGTTCCAAAGCCATGCCCAGCAGGTAGACAGCTGCATCAACAATGCCCATTTTAAAATCTTGACTTCGATTATATTAATGTGTCTATCTGCCTTTAAGATTTAAAAGAACCTGCTGCTTTTTTGTTTTTATTGTGGTAAATAGTTTGGGATTTTTCATTTTTTCCCAGGACATAATTTACACAGTTTCCTTCTGTTTCATGGACTAGTTTACTAACTGATTAAAAGAACAATCTGCAGCATAATCAGTGATGAAAGTAACTATAATTTGCCTTTAATATGCCTGAAACAACAGTCTCTAACAGCCTCTGATTTTATTGCAGGCTCTTGATTGGCTGCAGCAGTCAGGTGACCACTACCTGACCACTCATACTTCGCCAGGGACAACAATACCCGAGACACAGGAGCTGCTCAACCAACACAGAGAATTTTGTATTTCTGCTAAGGTTTGTTTTGTGGGGGGCATAAATAGGCACTTATTCTACAGGATGAGTCTCCTAAAACCCATTGAACAGTGCAGGCAGAGCACCTCAATACTAAATACTAAATAACAAAAAGAAAACGATACTTTCTTTTCGACAAATCACAGCATAAAGACTGAATTAAGTCTTTGTCTGTTTTAAATAAATATGCAACACAAACTCTTCCTCTCAGCACATATCTGCAGATGCTGCAGGGGAAGACGCTCACAACATCGACCTTTTTATAGTTCTTATAGTTACCTATAAGCTACTCATGGGAAACATTTTCCAAAAAGGCAAACTCATGGGGACTGAAGGTGAATCGTGGGGATCAATGCCCGGTCCTCACGGGTACAGATGCTAATTTCTGGTTCGGGTTTTGGTTTAGGACCAAGGTGTGAATTGAGCTTAGGGTAGGTTTAGTGTCGGGTAAACCTGCGAGGTTAATTTTAGGGTAAATGGTAAAAGTTAGGCTATAAAATTACCAGAAAATTATCCATGGTCACAACTGGGATATAAAAACAAACCTGTCTCTCCAATTGGGAATATAGATATCAATACATAGACATTTTTCTATTGACTTTTATATACAAATATATTTATAAATTAGCTTTATTGGTATTTTATATTGTGATAAAACACAAGTGTCAGAATGACTATAGAGCATAGGTAACTTCGGTAGAAACAAACATTAAATATGAAGATATTTCAGCCAACTGGAAGTAAACATGAAACTATGTAGACTAAATGCATCAAAAATTACTGACTTTGGGCATGTGCATTAATAACTGTAAAAAGGCTTAAGGAGTGTGCCGCATGGTCTGAGTGCCTGACATGTTTGTTTAAACTGCTGTCACACAAACCATTTAAAGTGGTGGAGAAATCTACAGTGATAATTTCACCAGGCTAAGTCACAAGACGGGTGTTTTTGGTCTGCAAGACAGTTTTCTGCTTGACGGGAGTCCTGTGTTGTTTTATCTTGTGCGACTAAATCTTGTTACACCCTAAAATGCAAGTGTTTATTTTGAACCCAGGATGCAGTTCAGCAAATTTCTTAAGATCTGAGCAGCAGAAGACTGATGGAAAATCTGATGAAAAACAAAGAATTGTTGTATTCTTTGGTTGTGTTTCATATTCTGATTTTAACCAGGATAAGTGACAGAATAAACCTGAAACCTGACAGATCTTGACAACATTTATCTCAGCACACACAGGAGAAGGTTCACCTGCTGATTCAGCTGGCTGAGAGCATGCTGGCTAAAGGCCACGCTCACCGCACTGAGCTCCGCCGCTGCGTGTCCACAGTGGACAAACGTTACCGCGACTTTACTGTCAGGATGGGACAGTACCGCCACCTGCTGGAGACTGCTCTAGGGAGCAGCTCACAGGTGAGGGAAACTAGAGAACCAAAAACTGAACATTTTCAAGCTTTAAAACTGTAAATTATAAAGAGTATTAATAAAACAGTGCTAGAACTCCTGTGATTGCTCAGGCTTTGATAAGTGAATACTCTATGTTTTTTAAGGACAATAAGGATTTGGAGCTGGAGTTGATCCCCAACAGTTTGTCTGACTCAGACCCTGAGGTCAACCTTTCTGACCCAAGTCACCAAGTCAGCGACGAGAAGAGACGCTCCGCCCGCAAAAAGGAGTGAGTCTCACCTGTGTTACTGCCACCATCAACAGTACTGTGTTAGTAAATAACACTTGTGTGTGTGTGTGTGTTCAGGTACATCATGGCTGAGCTTCTTCAGACAGAGAGAGTCTACGTCAGAGACCTGCAGGAATGTATAGAGGTACATCTCAGGATTGGTGGTTTCACACAAAAATGCAAAAAAAAAAAAGATTTATGTAGTACTTCATCTTCTGCACTGCTTAATACTTTGTTGTGGTCATGATCTTGTTGCAGACATACCTGTGGGAGATGACAAGTGGCTCAGAGGACGTCCCATCTGGTCTCAACAACAAGGATGACACTGTGTTTGGGAACATCCAGGACATCTATGAGTTTCACAACAGGTACCACCAAATACATCCGTAAAAATACATGTGCTCAAATAACATTAATCATTTAAAAATAAACATTCAGGACATCTACTATTTTTCAGTGATTAAAGCACAATATAACAAATATTATATAATACATGTGGTATAAAGTGAAACAACATTTATGAGTATATTCTACTGACGTTTGAATCCAGAGTGGAGCAGGACTGCTTCCCAGTATTCTGCATTATTAATTTGATGTCTAAAACATCTCAATAAATCTTATTACTGCAGTGCATCAGAGGCACACATTAAAGAGATCTGCAGATTTCATATGAGATCCACCCTGTGGTAATGCAGTTCTCTGTGTCTGCAGCATTTTCCTGAAGGAACTGGAGAACTATGAACAGCTTCCTGAAGATGTAGGACACTGCTTTGTTACCTGGGTAAGCACAGTGGTTTGGCTGATGCTCAATTAATATATAAACATGTTTTTACATGCTGAACTTAAGTGCATGTGTCTATGGTTATGTCTTCAGGCTGATAAGTTCCACATGTATGTGACGTACTGCAGGAACAAACCAGACTCCAGTTTACTGATCCAACAGCACGGCGTGGCTTTTTTTGAGGTAAGTTTAAAGTACATTTTACCACAGTATGAATTACAAATGTTGCTTTAACAACCTTACAATTTTTTTTCATAGAGTATCACATTATTTCATTGGTACTTACAGTATTATTCCAATATAAATGAGATCATAAAGTATTACTAAATCGCTTAAATTTCAGTGAAATTCAAGAGCAGCTGATAAAACAATAAAATCTTTGATATAAGATGGAGCTTGTTTGTTGAGATCTTTTGTACGTTAGGAGTAATATTTTAAATT
>NW_013952820.1:152455-164142 GCF_001266775.1 Austrofundulus limnaeus
TTTTTAATTTAACTGGCACATTTTTAATAGAATTTATTTATTGGTCCATTCATATAATTCTACTTTTTTTCTAGTTAAGTCAGTGTCAGTCCTCCATACTGCAGAACTTGGTAATTCAATGTCTGAATCAGGTGTGTTGGAGCAGGGAAAATCATAAAACCTGCTGGGCTGCGGCCCTCGAGGACCAGGATTGCCCACCCCTGCATAAGAATGAGGTCCACATGAAAGACATCCATTGGCTTAGTATAGAATATAAACTGACTTAAATGATTCCAAACTTCAGTTTTTTTAGTTAATTTCTTACAGTCTGGTAAAAGTGTCAGGTAATTTAAACATAGTGTTAAATATGAAGCATCTGTTGTGCATGTACAACACTTTTATACAGGTGTAGTAAAGAAACAACAAAACAGTAAAACCAGTGAGTTACTGTCATTGAAGAACTGAAACTTATCCTAATGTGAAACAGGAGGTCCAGAGGAGACACGGTCTGGCCAACTCCATCTCCTCAGCTTTAATTAAACCGGTCCAGAGGATCACCAAGTACCAGCTGCTGCTAAAGGTAACAGAACCTCAGAAAGTCAGAACTCACTACTGCTTTTGTTTCAAAAAAAAAAAAAAAGAAAAAAGTTTGGAAAACAGATCACTATAAGGATTTTTAGTTTTCAGTCAAACACACCTTGTCTGCAGCTATAGTGTGTTAGAATAAAATATGTTTTGTTTGTTTAAACATCTGCTGTAATCTGAGCTCAGAGGTTTAGAAACTTCAAGAAGACCGAAAAATGTGAAGCAAGTTAAACACGCCTGCATGATCACAACAAACTAACTTTATAGAGGTTTTAGCATGTTATTATAATCACCAGAAATGCATTAATGATTACTACATGTTTGTTCTGTATTATTATGGCTCTCTATATTTTTTGGAAAGGATTTGAATACTGACTGAAACTGTGGACAAAAAGCTGAAAACAGATAACAGCTCAGACTAACTAACAGGGTGATTAGAAAAAAGACAACAGGAATGACTTCAGAATAAATTATTCCCCAATAACCCACAGAGCAGAGAAGTGTGGGCCAGATCTGGTGTCAAGCTGGCCCTGCTGGCTGACTGCTGATATGACACGTTTGTCAACTGGATGTAGGCCAGATCTGGCAACGACGGCGCTGTTTTTAAGATGGCATGCCACAGCTGGCCCAGATGTGGTTTGGTTTGACCCATGCCATCGCTGGCAAACCACATCTGGACCAAGCAAAGGCCCATCATTCTTTTGGGTAGTATCTGGGCCAAGTGTTGGTGCATTGTGTGGGCCAGAGTTGGGGCCGGACAAATTTTGCTATGTGGGCTTTTTCTGTTTATTTGATCATCTTCAGATTATCATGGCTTTAAATTACTTGCAGAATTGTAAAGTAACTAAGTACAAATACTTCTTTATTGTACTCAAGTAGAATTTTTGGGTATCTGTACTTTACTTTTTGGCAGCTTTGATATATTTATATAAACTGAAACAGCTGGACTAGTGCATCCTAAATTTAACATAAATTAATTATTTTAATACAACAGTCATTTCTGCATTTTTTGGGGAGGTCACCTCCTAATAAATGTAAATCTTACTGCTAATTTTAAATCAATACTTTTACTTTTAATACTTGAGTACAAAACATATCAGATACTTTAAGACTTTTACTCAAGTAATATTCCTAAAGGAGACTTTAACTTTTACCAAAGTAATTTTTTGGTAAGATACTTGTACGTTTACTCAAGTATCACTTTGTGGTACTTTATACAACACTGATTACTTGAATGAGACAAATAGAAATCAAAATATGGGGAAAAGTATAGTGAGCTATTGAAAGAAAACAGAAAAATTACATGAGAAAAGTTACATTAGGATTCTAATAATTTCCTTAAAACTATTGACTTTTAATGCTTAAAAATTACAATATTTACTTTTTTCTACTGAAAAAATTAAATGTAGAATCAGCTGCTTTAAAATGTAAAGATTTCTAATAATTTAAAAAGAAAATGATTATTATTATTATTATTATTATTATTATTATTATTAGTTGTAGTAGTAGTAGTAGTAGTAGTAGTAGTAGTAGAAGTAGTAGTAGTATTTACAGAAGAGGTTTCTGGTGTAACCTGTTATGGTTTATCAGGACTGTTGCTGTGTTTGCAGGAGCTGCTGGCATGTTGTGAAGAGGGCAAAGGAGAGATAAAGGAGGGCCTGGACGTCATGCTGAGTGTCCCAAAAAGAGCAAATGATGCCATGCATGTTAGCATGTTGGAGGGTAACATGCTAATACCATATTTACTACTGATATGTTTTATTATGATGGAGAAATAGCTTTTATTGTGAAGCTTAAAAAATGCCATAATTAGTGTCTGGTGTGATGTACCTACCAGGTCTGGAGGAGGGTTTGGAGGTCCAAGGGGAGCTCCTCCTGCAGGACTCTTTCCTGGTATGGGAGCCCAAGTCTCTGATCAGAAAGGGGCGGGACCGACACCTTTTCCTGTTTGAGCTGTCACTCATCTTCAGCAAAGAGATGAAGGATTCGTCTGGACGGACCAAATACCTGTACAAGAGCAGACTGAGGGTAACTAAAGCTGCTTTATGTTTCATGATTAAACTCATGTTTCAAGCTGAAATAATGACTGACACAGTGACAAAAGGGAAGATATTTTCCTTAAAATGAACGCTTGAAAAGTAAAAAATGGAATTCTAAAAAGGTTTTAGATTTTACTGCATGGATTATTGAGATACACCAGGGTAAAAGTGAAACTGATTTTATTTAACTGTTGGAAGTAAATTCAGATATCTATTTGTTGCAAAGATGGTGGATAAATACACTGAAATCATCTAATTAAAAATTTCATAGGTTGTATTTTGTTTTTAAAACCAAACTTTTCTAAAACATTGTTTCATGTCAGTTTAATATCTTCTACTTTTTAGATTTATTTGAGTCTGTGTAATATTTTTTGTCTAAACTTTATGGTTTTTGATGCCGAAAGATAAAGTTTTTTTCATTAGGCTCACCATATTTACCACGTTTTAATTATCTTGAGACATTTATGTTTTATGTTATGTATTGGTTAAATTGTTGATTTTAAAAAGCTTTGATTTTGAGTTATAGGGTGCTGAATATTTTTATGAAATAGGGTGTAAGTGTTTAATTTTTATCTTGATATCTTGATGTTTATGAAATGCCCTCAGACGTTTGGAAATGAATGGCATGAATAAAGTAGTTGATTCATCAGCTGCTATATGAGAAAGTTGAAAACTAGCTGATTGAGCAGCTTTAAAAACGTTTCAGTCATTGGTGTGTTTTTCTACTGATGAAAATCCTCCAAACTTCGGAATGTTAAATTTGTCTTTTTTTGTTTTTGTGTTGAATAAGTCCACATAAACCGGGACAAAAACAAGTGTAATGTCCTCACAGTCGAGTCAAACCAACAGAAACTATGTTAAAACAATCCCAGCTGTTTTGTGTGTCAGACTTCAGAGCTGGGAGTAACAGAGCACATTGAGGGGGATCCTTGTAAGTTTGCTCTGTGGGTGGGACGAACGCCGACCTCTGACAACAAGACAGTATTGAAGGTAAGAGCATTTTTTTATTGTCTGAAGACTAACTCAATTTTATTATGTTTTAGAAAGAAGCTAGTTGTCAACAAGTGGGTTTTAACATTATTACAGCTTTTCCTATTTGAATTAATTTCATGCATTTCAGACCAGAATTAGATAAGTCATCTAAGAATCCTTTATTATTTTGTCAGGCATCTTCGTTGGAGCTGAAACAGGAGTGGGTTCGCAGCATCCGACAGGTGATCCAGGAGAGACGGGGTCATCTGCGGGGGGCACTGAGGGAGCCTATCCCCCTCCCCAAAACACCCAACCCTACGCTGGGACGACAGCGCAGCATCACCCGCAGGTGTGTGAAACAGAAAAACACATTTTACCTCTCATTTTGATCAGGAGCTGCATGAAGGTTCTGATAAATCCTTTAGTTACACCTTTGCAAACATGTGTCTCTCTTTAAGTTATGTTGCATGTGTGATACATCCACACAGGCTTTATGGGACTAAAATGCTGCACTGCTAACTACAAAAACATGCAAACGCCCAAAATGTGCACAACTATTGAATGTGTGTTTTCACCAAAAAAAAATAACATTTAAATCCAGATAAGCCTTTTAGTAGTTTGTCATCAGAATGAGGTCAGAACCTCCAACAATTAAATCTGTATCATGCTGTAAAACTGTTGAAATATTTGAATTATTTCGCTGATTTATCAAAGCAAAATCAAAATCATTCGTTTGTAGCCTTTGTAACTTGAATTTTGAAATTTGAAATTTTTTGAACTGCTGACCTAACAAAACCTAAAACTTTTGACATTTTTATCAACAAACTGACTGTAAACTTACTAATATGAGAGTTTAAACTATAGGGACAAAAAAATCTAAAACCCAAACTGTAAAAATTCACACACAAAGTTTCCACAAACTCATCTGAAGTCCTCTGGGCATGAAAAGATAAAAACAAAAACGTGTTTTTGTCTGTTTCAGGGAAACGAGTGAAGACGCAGACAGTCTGGGTGATGCCAGCAGTCAGCCTGACACCGTCTCCATCGCCTCCCGAACGTCACAGAACACAGCCGACAGCGACAAAGTAAGCACATTCACACACAGACGCACACAGACACACACACAGAGGGGTGTGTCAGGCTACATTCTGACTTCACCACTGCTGCAGCTGCATGGGTGTGTATCTGTCTAGTGTTTAAGGGAGTTTCCGCTCTTCACACTTACAGACACTGCTCTGCTGACAAGGTACGTTTGATTTCTTCACCTGTTGGTTGTTAGAAAAGGGTGGGGTTAGTGGCTGTGACCTCTGACCTGCTGGTCCTATGAGCTGTGGTCCGTTAGTTGTCTTTAGGGTGTTAAAACTTCAGGATTTGGCAGCTGAGATGAGAAGAGTTAGTATTGAAAGACGATACAATCAACCTAAAATGAAACAGTAACAGTGATTATAAAGATTTTTATTTTATTTCAAAGCTTCTTCCATTACTTTGCTTGTTTCTTTGGTAAAAAAAAAAAGAAAAAAATACTAAAATAAAGCCAGAAGCAGCTGTCCTAACAAAATCATCAGTTTGTCTTGTTTTTTATTAAAGCAGGAGGAAAAGCAACTAAAAAACAAACGTACAAAATTTTAAGCAATTTTAAAACATTACTAAAAAGTTTACTGTAATTTCATTGTCAAAAAGATTAACAAAATATGGCAAAACATATTATTACACTATCAAAAAATGTTTTGTATTATATTAATTTTACCATAAACCAACTGGAAATACAGTAATTAAACAAATTGAAGTTGAAGAGAATTGTTTTTATTCTTTTAAATTAATTAAAAAATTATTTTTATTACATAAATAGACAGGTAGACGGAATAACATACAGAAAACAGCACATACAGTAAGTAAAGAAATTTGTGTTTAGTTGCAATTCATGGCAATAAATCTTATATTATTGGAAAACCTGTTTATTTTCCCTTAAATTGTGCCACATTTGTTAGGAAAATGCATTTGTGGATTTAGCAGCAGAGCTGAGTGTGCTGTACCTAGGACTGGGTGATACATAAAGGTTTTAAAAAAGTAGAAATTTTTATATAACAGACTATTTTTTATACCAATATAGTCTCATAGCATTATGGTTTTATGATTTTATGGTGAGTTGGGATGGATAAAAAACCCATATGAGCGGGGGCCTCGTAAGTGGGCCCATTGCTCTCCCCAAAGACACACTTTTATTAAAGGGATCCATGATTAGTTGTAACATTAGACTTTATTTGATAAACATTTATTTTAACTGTAAAATAAACCCATATGAGCGGGGGCCTCGTAAGTGGGCCCATTGCTCTCCCCAAAGACACTGGTCTTTATTCGAACCATCTCGTCCCTCTCTGATGAAGGATACAAGGTTAGAAACACTCAGTGTTCTGAGCATCTCAGGATCCATAAAGGGGTCCTCCAGAATTATTTCCTTTGACTACTCAGAGCCAGGCAGTGGCCTAAGTNATCCATGATTAGTTGTAACATTAGACTTTATTTGATAAACATTTATTTTAACTGTAAAATAAAAACTAAAAATACTGTAGGCTGTTTAATTTTTATAATTTTTAAACTAAAAGTTTAAAAATATATTACACGGACGGGGCCATTTTATTTACATGCAAAGCATTCTGGGTAAATCATGACATGAATAGGTCATCGGTGCGAGGCTGCTAGCGAGCTATATCCACCCTGAAGGTTAATCTTGGACAATATCTGACGATTGTCTCTTTTAAATGAAACCAGAGAGCGTTGACAGAGAGGAGAAGTTTGGCATTTTTTTCTGCTTGGATTGTTTTTGAAACAGTACAGACCCAACTGTACGTAAAAAAAAAAAAAAAACTGAAAGTGAATTTTGCATTAGGTCCCCTTTAAAGCACTTTTATAGTGATTGTGGGACTGTACATACTGTTCCCACCTGGTTTTACTTGGTTGGGATCTGTATCTTTGCCATTTACATCTTACTGCCTTGCTGAGGCCAGACAACTCTGAAGTCTACCAGGCCAGCTGCTTTGACGGCCTCCAGACTTTCTCCGGACAGGCAGACTTATAGGCAGTTTGCACAGCATCAGTTATGCTTGTGACCTCTGTCTCACTGTCTTGCACAGTTTTGATCCCGGCAATTCTCCCACCCTTTGTTGGGTTTCTGTAAATGACTGGAAAATAACATGTTGGTGTCTTCATCACCTGGAGACCCCAGTACTTGTGAGGCTCCAACCGCTTCTCGATGGGGTGCAGTCAAGGGGCTACGCTGGCACTAAGTACTCCATGTAGACCCAGCAACAGCAGAGGCAGAAGCTCTCACTGTCACCAAGCCCCAAGACACGAAACCCTCCAGTTACCCAGAGCCTGACACGTGGGTATCAGGTTCTGAGGCTAGAGAAATTTTAATAAAAGTTAATGGAAGCAGGAAAATTTTGAGTTTATTTTTTATATAAAAATATACTAAATATAAAATCTGATGAAAAAGAAAATGTACATATGTATGTTTAGATAAAGATTGAAAAAAATTCTAGTAGAAGCATTCCATTTTTTTATTTGATTTTTTCCAGTAGCTTCCATTCAAACAGATGATGATGATGATGATTATGATGATGATGATGATGATGTATAAACTGCAGCCAGTTGTGTTTTTGAGGTTTCAGATCAGTTTATGTTGACTTATCTGAGGTTCTGTTGTTTGTTCTGATGCTGCTGTGAAGTTTTCTGTCTGTTTTCCTCTCTCTGTCCACACTGGGTTGTTAAATAAACCAGGGCCTGTATTTATCAAACTTCTTAGAAGTCCTCTTAAGAATGCTGTTAAGAATAAACTTAAGTGCAAAAAACTTTAGTAGTTAGTTAAAAGCTGAGAGTAAAAGTCATTTATCAAGCGACTCAGTCTCACTTTAAGTGAAGTGTAGGAGTAATTAGAGCTGATTTGCGACACTTTGCTGTGCCACAAAGCTGATCCTGGATGATATCGTTAAAAAAAACTCCGGCATGAACAAATCACTGCATCCGATTTCATGTTCAAGAAGATTCTGAGAAATGCCAAGACAAAACTGAAAATCCTAAGAGAAGTTCACATTTGACACAATAATGTTCATGTTGTACTGATTGTCATAAATCACATAAAATCTCCTCGTTTACACCATGAATAAAGAAAATCTTGCAGATTATTTTAAAAACTGCAGCTTGATTGGCCTTTTTTAACGTCTCAGAGTCTGAGGTAATGTTGAGTTTGGACCTTGCACGGAGAACCCACCACAACGCGCACGTGCTGTGGATTTTTAAAATCTTATTTATTTTTCTAATAATTTTTTTCTTTTTTCTATTTCGTGAAGTTTGTGTTAAACAAAGAAAACATAATAAAATAAAAGTTCAATCCCACCTTTACCAGTGTGGGGAAAACAATAAAAAAATCAAGAGTTTTGACAGCATCATGCTTTCACTCACCAGCTGATTTTCTCCCAACGCTGCACAGAAATATCCACTTTAGTCCAACGTGAAGTCACTGATAATCGTATTTTTCTCCTCTTCTTTCTTTAGTATTGATAAATAAACCTGTTTTCCACACCTTATTTGAGTTCCTCTTTACAATGTAACTAAAAATCACACTCAGGTGGAGGACCTCTGCACCACTTAGTGCAGTTTCTGAGGTGGTGCATAGTATTCTTGAGGAGGACACAGCTGTAATCTCTGTCTTCTCAGTCCATCTCAGACCCTTAGTGACAACTCTTACCCACTTAAGAGTCCTCTGGAGCTGTCTAAACTTTTCAGGAGAGTAAGAGTGATTCTTAGACTTAAGAATTTTGATAACTTGCTTTTACAGTGAAGTCTGAGAGTAGGAGCAAATCTAAGACATTTTCAGCACTTAAGTCTAAAAATCCACTCTAAGACGTTTGATAAATTCGGGCCCAGATCTGGGTTTTTGTTCTCACATTCTCCATTCTTCTTTCTGCCGGAGATTTCGACCCGTTCCAGTTGTGGATCACAGCTGTGTTCATTTAGTCTGGAACTCCCCTCCACTCCCTGTAGACATTGACACTTCATCTGTTTCCTCCCCCCGCCTCCAGCCCGTGTGCTCGGGTTAACTATTAGTCAACACTCGGAGTCAGCAGTAACGATGGCAACCATGTTTATAGCTCCTATCACGTGCTGCTTAGTGGGCCAATCAGAACGTGGGTGTGGGATGGGCAGCAGGATGATATATGTGGCTTTCATGGTTCATGTGTTGGTCGCCAGTCCTGTGATTAAACTGCTGAAAGAAAAATGCAGAATGTTTGTATTTGCTGATGTGATCAGAACAATGCTGAGGATTTTAATCACCACCAAACATCACATGGTTTTTAGTTCTAGATATTAAAAAAGTACTTTTTAAACATTAAAATGATCTGTTTTTTTACAAGATTCTAAAATTAGTCAAGCGAACAAAACACCCAATAAATTCCACTCTGTTGGTGTTTATTAAAAAAGAAGTCTGTTAAGGCTGTAAATGAATAATTGGTTCCAGTTTTGCTACTTCTACAATATTGCAGAGGTTCTGTATTATCCAGGAACTGCAATAGACCTGATAAAGTCCAGAACCTCAACCTCTTTAGAGAGCTAACAGAAGCCCCAATGAACTGAAGCAATATTAGAAATAAGAGTGGGTCTAAATTCCCTCTATAACCTTGTGAAAGGCTGATAGAAAAAAGAAAACCTCTACTGAAAGTTCTTAAGAGGATCTACAAGCTGCTGCATCAAGAACTGGAATCAGATTTTTACTCGCATCTTTAACATTTTTTCTTTGTTTAATGAAAAATGACGAGGTGGAATCTGTTGTGGTTTGGTTGATTTGAGGTCAGATTTGAATTAAAACTGAAATAGGTAAATTTATCAAACTTAGAGTGGAATTTTAGACTTAGGTGCTGAAAATTCCTTAAATTTACTCCTACTCTGAGACTTAAGTGTAAATGCCAGTTATCAAAATTCTTATGTCTAAGAATCCCTCTTACTCTCCCAGATATTTAAGACTGCTCCAGGGGTCTCATTAGTGTGTAAGAGTTGCCGCTAGTGGTCTGAGATGGACTGAGGAGACAGAGATCACACAGAAATCACAACTGTCCTCCTTCAATATACACTGCACCCCCTCAGAAATTACACAAATGGTCCGGGGGGTCTCCTACCTGAGTGTTAATCTCAGTTATAATTTACAGTAATTAAAATAAGGTGTGGAAAACAGGTTTATTCATGCAACACAAAAGAAAAAAGAAAAATAATGTTACCAGTGGGCATAATATTGGACTAAAGGGCGAATACTAAACTAACCTATCAGCTGGTGAGTGAATGTGGAGATCTGCAGTCACAGCTGGACAGCTTCATAATTACACAATTAGATACATAATTACAGCTACCGATAGTAGCAACACGTTCCTGATAATTGTCTGAATAAGTGGATCCCTGTGAGTTTGTGATCTCTACTTCTTGTTTACTACAGCCATGTGTAACGTCTGATGTAATTACACTTTGCATAGGCTGGTTGATTTGCTTCAAACCAGAAGTTTGAAACACATCTGATTCACATTTCTGCAAAATTATAAAATTTTGCTGAAAATCTGCATTAAAATTGGATGTAAACACAGTTACTGTCACTTAACATGACACTTATCTTAAAGTGAGACTTTTAGTCTCAGCTTTTAGCTAAGAACTTTTTTTTTGCACTTAAGTCCATTCTTAACAGCATTCTTAAAAGTAATTTTAAGAAGTTTGATAAATACGGGCCCCAATCGATTTCATGATGTCCCAATGTACAAAACCCTAGAACTGAAAGGGAATTTGTTCCTCTATATTTCATTAAACATATTATTTATCAAAAATTCAGTAATCTAGGCCATGCCATAAGGGTTTTCAGCAGCGTTTGAGCATTGAGCATTTTTTTAATGCAATCTGAGTGTGGTCCTGTAACATGATGACGACCTGTGTGTCTGCAGCTGTCAGGAGGCTGTGAGTTAGTGGTGGTGCTGCTGGACTTCACCTCTGGGGGACCAGGAGAACTGGGTGTGCGCTGCGGTCAGACGGTGGAGCTGGTGGAACGCTCTGCAGATCGGCCCGGGTGGTGCCTGGTCAGAACCACAGATCAGACACCCCAGCAGGTAACAAATCAAATGAGAAACATGACATAAGGACAGGTGGGATGACACATCTCTACAAAAACAATTTGTCCCAGAAAGGGCTTCCTGGTTAGGGGATTTGTCCTACGAGAGAGTTGGCGGTTCGATTCCCCTGCTATTCAGTCACATGTCACCCCCACTGCCTCTGATGAATGTGATGTAAGCACTGATTAGTCTCTATAGAATGATCAGTCTGGGTTAGCTTTGTAGAGAGACAGTAGAGTGCTGAATGAATGGGTAAATGAGGACACAGATATAATGTAAAGAGTTTTGAATATCCTGCTTAGATAGAAGTTCACTTACAGTTCCTTTACCCTTCCTCTGTTTGAAAAATTATTTAATCACTTAGCTTGCTTATTGTATTTATCTGGGGGTCTTTTGTAAAACTATACTGACTCTTTCAGATTGAATTTAAAATGTTTTATAACTATATATCCTTAGTATTTTTACCTCTGCAGTTCTGAATATATACGATACAGGAAATTCACGGTTCGGTTCAATAATTTAGTCTCACGGTTCGATATTTTTTTGATACAAAAAAGAGAAATTTCCATGCCCCTTTTAACTTGTAATTTATTTATATTAATTATGAACATTTTTTTAACCTCAAAAGTACATTTGTTTAATTAAATGTTGCATATATATATATTTTTTATTTATTTTTAGGACCATTTCTGGTATACACACCTTTTCAAGAGTAGTCAGTATGGGGTCATTATGGGGAAAGACCGGTCCCAATATGGTGAAACTCCATTTATTTTTATTTTATTTTTTTATGGGTGGGGGGATAACGTTTAGGACTAAGTTATTAACTGAGTTTAAATTAGTTTTAGATACAGTGGTTTGCAAAAGTATTCATACCCCTTGAACTTTTCCATATTTTGTCACATTACAACCACAAACAAAAATATATTTCACTGGAATTTAATGTGAAAGACCAACACAAAGTGGTATACAA